>NW_013665852.1:108043-125458 GCF_000517525.1 Limulus polyphemus | reverse complement strand
TTCAGAATAGAAAGAGATGGCATCCTAACACATGAAAATGGCTGAGAAAGCCACTAGGGGACATTCTGAGCTTTCAAATGGTTATTCACATGTCATATATTGAAGTAAGTGTATATAAGGGACCATTTCCAAAAATGGAAAGAGGTGAGCGGGGCCACTGTGTTTGATTCATTACATGAGTGATATGATATATAAGGAAAGAGAAAAGATAGGAAGTTCTTATTTTATATGCCAACTTGTCTGTAATTTAAGTTCCTGATTTGTACAAAACTATAGACTTAGTATTTTGACCTCTCAAACATCTAATTTGAACCAGTGCTGCATTCCTCTGAAAAGGAAAACTATACAGTCAGAAAACCTCACTATGTAGTGTAAATATGTGTAATGCTAGAAGAACTGTAAATGACAAGGATGTGGTAAATAGTTGGACAGAACTTGTGTTTCATATAATGGGACAGATATAGATTTGGCTACCCCAGAACAGCAAAATTTCATGAATGAAAGACAAATTTACATTGGCATCTTGCTAAGCTGAAACTATTTAGTCTTGTAACCCTTCTCCAGACGGGTCATGGGTCCAAGGCCATGTCATTGTGTTTGTAGACTCACATTTAAAATTTTATTGAACTACTATTTCATGAAATTATGCCAACAAGTTTGGTATCAAACTGTAGATTATAATTCAGATTTTAGTATTATATATTATTTGATTTCTTAATTTAAAAATAAATATTAAAAAACACAGTTAAACATCAATTTTTGTATATCACATGGTATGTTTTTTACTTCATTGTCTGGTTTACTACAAGAATAGTGAATATTCCAGAAGAACGTGATCATACAATTTCTGTTTTAAATATATCACTATTCACTTCGATCTCTAATATCTTCAGTAATTCATTATCAACTCATTTTACTGTACTATCACTGTTTGTGTTCACCTAGTATTTAAAGACATTCATCATAAGACCAGTTTACTGTACTCTCATTATGTCCATATAATATATCCAGATATTCATCATCACATCATTTTACTGTAATACAATTGTTCGTGTCCATCTACCATATTTCTAGGCATTCACCGTAGCTCATATTACTGGACTAACACTGTTCATGTCCATGTAGTATCTTGCATATATTCATCATAAGCCTGTTTCATTTTAATCTCTAATAATCTCCTAGTATTCATCATAAGTTAATTTTACTGTACTCTCATTGTTTATATGTATTTAATATCTCCAGGAGTGATCATAAGCCCTTTTTACTATATAACTATTACTGCTCATTTCCATCTCTAAAATTACCAGGCATTTGTATTAAGCTGTTTTACTGTACTATCATTGTTCATATCCCCCTATTTCCACTAGGCATTCATCATAAGCTCATTTTTCTGTACTCTCACTGTTAATATCCATTTGATGTCTTAAAGCATTCTTCATGAGATCATATCACTCTACTATCATTGGTCATGTCCACCAAATATCTAAAGATATTGATCACAAGCTATTGTATTGTACTCTTAATTCCATGTCCATATAATATCTTTAGACAGTCATCAGAAGCTTATTTCACTGTACCCTCACTGTTAATGTCCCTCTAATATTTACAGGCATTCATCATAACCTAAATCTACTATACTTTCAATTTTCATGTCAATCTAATGTCTCCAAGCAGTCATTATAAGCCCATTTTCCTGTAGTCTCACTGTTCATGTCCATATAATATCTCCAGATGTTCATCATAATCTTATTTTACTGTACATATATAATTGTTCATGTCCATCTGTAATATCTTAAGGCATTTGTAATAAGCCAACTTTAATATATTGTAAATGTTTATTTACATCTGATATTACCAGGCATTCATCATGAGCCTACTTTATTGTATTCTTATTGTTCATGTCCATCTAATATCTCCAGACATTCATCATAAGCCCATTTACTGTTCTCTAGCTGTTAACATCGATCTATATTTCCAAGCATTCGTCATAAGCCCATTTTACTCTACTGTCACTATTCATATCCATCTATGATGTCTCCAGGTGTTTATCATAAGCTCATTTTACTGTACTATCACTGTTCATGTCCTCTATTATATCTAGGCATTCATCATAAGCTCACTTTACTGTACTATCACTGTTCATCTTCATCTAATATCTCCAAGCATGTACCATAAGCTCATTTTACTGTACTATCACTGTTCATGTCCTCTATTATATCTAGGCATTCATCATAAGCTCACTTTACTGTACTATCACTGTTCATTTTCATCTAATATCTCCAAGCATGTACCATAAGCTCACTTTACTGTACTATCACTGTTCATCTTCATCTAATATCTCCAAGCATGTACCATAAGCCCATTTTACTGTACTGTCACTGTTTATGCCCATCTAATATCTCCAGGCATTCATCATAAGTCCATTTTACTATATTCTCTTTCTCACCTCTATCTAGTATTTTCAGGGATTCAACAAGAGCTTGTTTTACTGGACTATCACTGTTTATGACCCTCTATTATATTCAGACATTCATTCATTATAAGCTCATTTTACTGTACACTAACTAAGCACATCTGTCTACTATATCCAAGTATTAATCATAAGTCTATTTACTGTACTATCACTGTTCATCTCCATTGGATATCTTCAGGCATTTATCATAATCCCATATTACTCTACTATCACTGTTCATATCCACCCAATATTAAAATATATTCATGAAAAATAGTTTATTGTACTCATAATGTTCAGTCTATCTAATATTTCTAGGTATTAATCATAAGCTTATTTTACTGTACTGTCACTATTCTTGTCCAACTAATATCTCCAAACATATATCATAAGCCCATTTTACTGTACTCTCACTGTTCGTGTCCTTCTATCATATCTCCAAGTGTTCATCATAAACTCATTTTACTGTAATATAACTGTTCATGCTCATCTATTATATCTCCAGACCTTTGTCATAAGCTCATTTTACTGTATTATCATTGTTCATGTTCAACTAATATCTCCAGGCCTTTAGAATAAGGCCACTTTACTATACTCTCAGTGATCACATCTAATATCTCCAAGAATTGATCATAAGCTCATGTTAATGTATTCTCGCTGTTCATGTCCATCCAATATCTTCGGACATTCATAATATAGCCATTTTACTATCACTGTTTACATGCATTTCGTATTTACAGACATTTATCATGAGCTGTTTTATTGTTCTTTCAATGTTCATCTCAATCTAATTTCTATAGGCATTCATCATTGCCAATTTTTATGTACTCTTACTGTTAATGTCCATCTATTATCCCCAGGTGTTTGTGGTAAGCCGTTTTCCTGTACTATAACTGTTCATGTCCATCAGATATCTTCAGGCTTTTGTCATAATTTCACTTTAGTGTAGTATCACTGTTAATGTCCATCTAATATCTTTGAGCATTCATCATAAGCCCATTTTAATAAAGTATCACTGTTCATGTCCACCTCTAATACCTACTGGCTTTCACCATTATCCCATTTCACGGTACTCTCACTGTTCATGTCCACCTAATATCTCCAAGTTCATTTTACTGCACTTTCAATGTTGATGTCCATCTAATATATTCAGGCATTAATCATATGTCCATTTTAGCATTTATCATAGGCCAATTTCACTACTGTAAATGTCCCAAGTTTTGTAATGTTATCAACCCATTTACAGTATACTGTCTAATATTACAGTAAATTACTTTTGTTTATCTCTTATCTGTTTGGCTCAGTTTTATCTAACTACTTTCTTGGTATCAAGTGATCTCTGAGCTTATGATGTAAAAGACCAAAACTTCTTACAAATGTGAAAATCTAATATATACTGAATAATTCAATACCCAAAGTATGATAGGCTGTAGTAGTAGTAGTACTGATTTGATACAATGAATGTAAAATAAAAGAATGATATTGTATGACATAAATTTGTTTTTTCAAATTCATTATATTCATACTTAAACAGCAAAGGAATTGTAAATTTAGTGCAATTTAAATGTTATACTGAAGAAACTTTTTCTAAGCTTTTAATAAACATGTACAAGAGTTAACCAAAAAGAAAGTAATGCAATGTAAACAAAAAGAGAGTATTCCAAACTTTCATAGCTTCTTACAAAAAGTAACTAGAAATAGTTTTTTCAGACAGAAGAATGGAAGCAGTTTCAGGATGATTTACTAACAACTGTAAGAGTTGCCAATGATTTCAAAACAGAAACTCAGCAAAACATGGAGGCTACTATGGAGGAGAACAAAGAATTGAGGAAGAAAATCAAGATCTTAGAAATGGACATACAAAAATATAAGGTATCATGTTATTACTTTGTTTGCAAATTACTTAAGAATATAGGATATCAGAAAACAAGACTAACATATTTTTAACATCATTTATTCATAGTGTTTATTAGTCCTAATATCATTTCACACACAAAAAAACTGATCTCTTGATCTTTGTTTCAACACAAGAATATTCTCAGTGAACCCATGAGAATTGCATCAAAAACTTTGGTGCACAGAGCTGGCTCTAAGGCAATATAGATGCTTAGTGCCACTTGCTATGGGAAAAGCAGAAGCTGGAAACCATACATTGGTCCATTAATGATTGCTCTGCTGTGCAGTTTCTGTTACATTTTGTGCCAAATACTGCGAGGGGCCTCGGACATTGTAGCTATCTTACAATTCCACAGTTGTTAGTGTGGGCTCTGCTGGTATACATCCTTCATAAAATTTGTGTAGTTGAATCTCTGTGTTGTTAACATCTTTAGAAAACTCCCAGTAGACTTTAGTAGTAATACATGTAGGATATAAAATCACAGTAAGATTGATAATCATGTAAATCACATCATTCTTTACTAGCCCAATTCAGATTTCCAGTAAGAACTGTGTACAGTAACATTTCAACTATAAATAATGCATGGTGTTGAGGCCTTTCACTCAATACCAGTGCTTATATGTCAGCTGGATCACAAAACAAAGTATTAGTTGAAATGCTTTCTATATCAGTCATTTATCAGATATAAAATATCATATAGTGTATGTCTTATCTAGCAGAGCAAACATTTAGTAGTGATGTATAGGCAATATCACAATAAAATTGATAGTAATTTAAATCACATCGTGCTATTATATACCGTTCTTACTGGAAACCCATATTGGGCTTTTAAAATTTAATTACTATCAGTCTTATTTTGATGTTATATCACATGTATATTACTACTAAGTATCAAACTCCACCAGCTAAAACATTTTACACCCTAACCTTAGTTTGTATATATATGTATAGTATTAAGTGAATTTAATATTAAGTGAATTTAAGGCCTTTGTTGATGAAAATGTTATAAGCTATATTTATAATGTTGTAATTTGTTTATTTGGATGTTAACTAGACAGTGCATGGTGTTAAGAACAAGGAAGTCCTAGAAATATCTAGAGTAAGTGTAGAATATAAATTTAACATTCTGTGAAGTATCAAAATGATCGTTATAAAGTGAGCTGAAAGATAGTCACGGATATAGTTAAGAAAGTGTTGTGTGATTTCATGATAGGAAGTGACCCAATCAGTGTGTTATCTGCTGTGGTTACTTTGTACAAGTAAGCTGAATTGTTTTATGTTAGTTAAAGTCATTTGTAAGGTAGGCCTATAGCAATTTATGGCAATACAAGTGTCCAAGCTTGTAAAAACGTTAATGTATTATTGTTATGTGTACTGGAGATGGAATTATTTTCACCAGATAATTTAAAAGAATCCACATACAAAAGAACTACACTAATACAATAACATCATAAAACTTTATGAGTGTCACTATACAAAGTGAAACCAATTCTTTATTCGAAAAACAAACACAAGACAAAAGCAGATTTACTGTTACATGAGTGGCCATCATCCATCACTAAGTCAGTTTTATGTAGGAGAAAGCAAGCATTTCTAAATTTATACTTACCACTAATCCTATTGAAATTGATTGCATAGAAATATTTTATTTCACTTACTAAATAGAAATTGTTTGACGAGAAGACTTTTATATGACTTGTCTGTACCTAATCACTGGAAAAAATAGTTATGTGAAAAATAAGTAGCGTTTTAAAGAAAGGATTAATTTTGTTGGAAGGACCATCACCTTTTTGAGTAATTTAGTTGCCAGATTAATTTGTGCAGTAAACAATTATTTCATCTAACGGTTACTATTTAAAATTAAATTTTGGTTTTGTGAAGTAATAAGACTGAAAAAGTAATTGCAGTATAGAAACTTACTTGTACAGCAAAGTTTCCATTTCTTTATCAGCTTTTCACACTCATGTCAAAATTCTTAAATGTCTCATTCAACAGGATGTATGATATGTACTATTCTGTAGGGTTTTACTTTTAACATTAAAAGAAATAGAATAAGAGAAATACTTTTAAAATGCATCCAGTCTTTCCTCCTTGTAACAGTAAGGGAAAAGTTGTAACTATAAGAACATCCGAAATGATTTCTAAACTGTTCTAGAAATTGACAGTGTACTGAACTATTGTCACATGGATGTGTAGCCATATGTATGTGTGGTCATATGGCTGTGGCGTATACTTATCATGCTGGAACATGAAGTACAAATGATCTCCAATATCTAACTAAAATGTCTTATAATTCAGTTCTAAACTTTACACTACAGGCTAACCCACCATAACTAATAATTGCATATTAAAAACTGAATAATTCTTGTCAGAATTTAGCTGCATCATACAGACCACCTACAATCATAAAGGCCTATGTATGAAAATGTTTTAGTGAATCCAGTATTTTGATTGTATTGCAGAGTCGGGCACCATCACGATCCCCCTCACATCAACGAAAAGAATCATTAAGAAGTCTGAGTAACCCCTTTCCAACATCAGACATCAGTATTTTGCACTCCATGGGACAAGAGTTAGCATCAGTCAGGAAACAGTTGAACTCAACAAAACGAGGTGATTACTATAATACTCAGCAACTCTCAGTCCGCAGCCTCATAGAGTCTATTGAGAAAGTCAAAGGTAATGCCAAAAACATGTTCGACAAAATTTAAGGGAAGTATATCTACCTCTAAGTAATGATGCTATGGGTTACTGTGAAGGCTTACTTACCACAAATGTGCATGTTTTTGTTGATCACAACCAAAAATATGAAATTTTATTTCATACCTGACAAAAGAAGATCTATCATTTCAAAACAATTGAGGACATAGGGTTCCTTTAAATATGATTTAACTACTTTTATAATTAAACTTTTTCCTGCTATCATGAAAGTTAAAAGTCTCTCTATTTGGTGTTCATTCTGTGGAATTTACAGAAGCTTTTCTTTGATGTTGACACATGTAAAGTACCAACTGCTTGAGTCATGATTACTATATGACCAATTTACAATCATAAGTTCTTAATAAAGTTTTTTAAGTAGAATAACTATAAATTACAAGTTATTAATGGCAGAAATTTCTGTATGTTTTCCATTTTTGTGGTATAAATGTTCATCTGAAGATACATTTCTACTCCAGATCTTCTGAACAGATGCACAATAACAGAAAATTTAATCATACAGAAGAAGGAAAAAACAAACCAGTGTACTTTTATCCTATTTTAATGAAAATTACACCTAGCATAATCGAGTGACAGTCAGTTTTAATTATCAGCTTTAAAAAAAGAGTAGAACTCTTGTAAGTGAAGTAAAATATCTCATTTACACTACTTTCCTGTGCCTTTCACAATGGGCTCATATATTTTACATGACCTTGTAACCATGAAGGTATACGTACTCTTGAAAATACTTAATGTATCTCCACAAAATTTTGCAAGCTTTCAGTAAACATTACAAGTCTTTTATAGACAACAAATCAGAATTTTTAATGAAGCATTTTTAATAAAAATTTCATTGTGAATATATGGAGTCAAAGTGTTGACTTCTCTAAGTGCAAAATGATAGTCATATTAAAATTAAAAATATTTTTCTTAATCTAAAAATTTTCAAATCTCATTTTATTTGAAAACCTCCTAATGAAATAAAAACTTTTGTTTTCAGAAAAACCCTATACAGGGTCAGTCAAATCGACCAACCTCGTAATCACCATAAAAAAAAAAAGGAAATAAATCTCAATATCACAACATTTTTTGTAGAATGACTTCAAATTGTAAAAGGAAACCACAATTGTTTATTCTAAATAGTTTAAAGCTCATAACAGTATATATCTATTTAAACTTAATTTTATTGTTTTATTGCCCTTTAAACTGTGTATAACTAATAATCCCACCACACAAGTTATAAAACACTTTACAAGCACGCAGCTCAGTTAATATATTGAATGATGTAATTTACGAATGGCTTTCAAGCATACCTCGTGAAGAATATTTTTTTAATTACCTACCATAATATACATTATCCATCCAAGTAAGTTTTGAATTTTAACATTTTAGTTACTTTTATTATAATCAATAAAGAATAAATAGGAAAAACAAGAAATATAGTAATTACTTGGGTCTTCTATTTTTTTCTGCTGTCAACTGTTGATGAAACTTAACCCAACTTTTTTATACAAATGGTACTACAACATTAAATATTTTTTTCTTTAATTAAAAAATGAATCAAAGAACATAGAATAAAAGCACACAAAACACAGACAATGTCCTATAACTATCATAATTTTTCTGGCTTTCTAACTATGCCTTTAAAAATTCAGCTAAGCTCTTCAATGTGATTCTCATGAGACATGCTCATTATGGAAAACAATGTAATCTAATAAATAATGTAGTATAAAACATCAGAGAGAACTTCTGACAATTTGTGAAAAAGAAGATTTTGTAACAAGTGGGTATGGCATAATGGTCCAATTTTCTAGCTTATGGCTCCACAAAAAAAGATTGAAGGCTATAAAGTGAACATTTTCCTCATCTAAAAATGTATTTCTGATAGATGCTCGCCTCTACACATAATTAAGCTATCTACCTTGTGCATTTGCCTTAGAGATTTGAATGCCACTAGCCTTTAGGCAACTCCCACCTAATCTCATAAGGTTTCTTGTAAATTGCACTACTGCATAATGACATTATGCAGCAAAAGCACTCCACCAATAGGAGGGTGATACACTTCCTTGTCCTTGCACACTAACTCCTTCTATGCTTTTGTACTCATGAATCATCATTCTTTGATGAGGCAAGGAATACTAACATGCAGTAGAAGTGGGGATGAAGGATGGGAATGTGTGTGTGAAGAAGTGAGTATCTCTTGGAAATACATTTTAAGGTAAGGAAAATGCTAACTTCTGAGAAGATACACACCTCTGCATGCAATTAAGCTAGAATCCCACATTGAAGTGGTCAAGGGGTTGATGCAAAGATTTACCTACATGAGTTCCCTTCAGAAAGTGCCCAAAGAAAAGTCATGGAGTGTAACACCCTATTATGGCAGGAACTCCATAAGGGCACACTTGTAAGAGATCACATCTCATCTCTTCCAGGGTATACTTTTTGCCAATGATAGAGGAGAGGAAGAGGCATATAAGCCCCATGTGGTACAGGGATGGGCAGAATAAGAACATAGCTGAGTATTTGCACACAAGAGGTCAGAGAGCCAATATATGTAGTGTGGTTGGGGTGCATTCAGACCATACCATGTGCTTACCTCAACTTTACCATCAGACGATCAGGCCGACACCTGCTGCAGGAGGAGGGACAGTTTGTTAATGTATGCTTGCCTCAACTCAACTGAACAGGAGATGACCACAAGAGGAGGGTATGGTGTAATGGTGAATCCTCAACTGGACAGTTGCAGGCTGCCTGAAGAGGGCTCTGATCTTGTAATGTGCTCGACTCAACTCTACTGGACAGTTGCAAAATGCAGGAGGAGGGCACAGTCTTGTAAGTACTCACCTCAACTGCACTGTACAGACTCAGGCTGCAAAAGGAGGGTGCAAGTGGCATGTTATAAGTATAGATATATGAGGAGTGACCTGCACTACACTTACACTACCCCACTTCCCACTGATTGGCACTTAGGTCTCAATCAGTGAGGATTCTTCATGGTCTACCACCCCAGCAGCTAGGAACTGGTAAGTGGCAAGGGTCTATCATGCTTCACTCAAATAGAAGGGGGGTGAGGAATTTGTAGTGGGGAGACCTGGAGAGTGGACTCGTGGATCCATGAGCCAGATGTGATAATGTTGTTCAGAGATGCACCAAAACTAGAGGAGGAAGCATCAGTGAAGAGATGCAGGTCCAGTTTTGGTGAAGGTCATGGAATACTGATGGTGATATTGCATTGGTCCAGCCACCAATACAAATTCTTGAGTAAAGGAGGGAACAGGTAAACAATTCAAGGTCAAATTTTCCCATTAGAGAGTCTTCTGGTCAAGCAAAGGGATAAGCAGTTCCAGTGAAGCCATGGTCTCCACAAATTAAAAACTGCTCAGGAAGTATGAGTAGAATAGGCACAAATCCTAGTGACTAGTGGTTTCATAGCTTGCAGGCAGATGGGAGAAGGCTGAGCATAGCTGAGACAAGAGTTGAAAAGTGAATAAGATATTGAGTGGAAGTGAGGAAATTTTGGAAGTATTGACAAACACTGCCTTCGCCAGATGTACATAGATGGGATTGCAAGGAGTAAAAGGAAACATGATGAGGGCTGAGAGGAGGAGGGGAAGAGAATTGAAGAGAAAGTCCATGGGTAAAATTACAGTAACCCCTGTGTGGATGGAAAAGTGTCACCCCAGAAGCTCAAATCATGACAGTTGGGCATCCACAGGACCCAACTCGATTTAATCATCACTGATGAGCTCAATGTGTTTAATCCCAGGAAGAAGAGGAAAGTGGGAATCAAAAGATGGGAAACTGGGAACTAAGTCGAGGTACAATGGTGGAGATTTGGATTGATGACAAGCTGCCTCAGCCCATTATTCAGTCAAATCAGAAATACTTCCAAACTTCAGGGCAAATAAAGGAAGCCAGGCAAAAGTCTCAGAGAAGGGAAGAAAGAAGTTGAACTTGAAATAGGAGAATATCCCTACCCAACAATTCCCAGCAACAAAGAGCTTAGTGAGCATGGAAAAGGTAGAAGTGAAGGAAACCTGAATTAGCCGCAACATTATCTGAGGCATTGTCGGGTGCCTTAGAAAAACGTATAGAGAGGAGAAGTAAAGAAGAATAGTAAAAAGGATCAGGCAAAGAGAGGAGTATTGGGCACTGAAAGGCAAAACAAACCAAACAGTCTGTCATCCCCAAACAGAGAAGGGCATTCCCACTGGGAATTGTGAAAAGGGATTCAGAATAACTAAAATCAAGGACATAAAAATCAGGTAGACAGAAGGACGAGGCTTAAGGTTGTGGAAATGTAATTGGTCAAGGAAAGGGGAAACAGATTTGATTAGGATTAAGAAGTAGGGAATAAGAGTAATAATATGACACAGGGGAAAGCATTGTGCATATCTATGAAACTAAGTCCTGATAATGTGAGAAAGTTTAAGGTTTCTCTTCAACAGAGAGATAAGTTCCCAAAGGCATAACCAGATGAAGGAGAATCAAATTCATCATTCTCTCTTCAAAACGAGGGGAAGAAACACCTGAAGAAGGGAATGTAACTGAAGCTCCTGGCTGCATAAGGGAACCCACTACCCTAAGCACAATAGCCATCACATCGTTCTTAGCCAGCATGCCTCCATAAGCCATAGTTGTTACATAACGTGTATGAGGAAACTATTCACTCATACAAGCAGTAGAAGATATTATATGAACTAATGTGTTCATGATTAGTAGAAGAAAAAGAAAGAAATTAAGTTCCTTGACATCACAAATCAGTGCTGACAAAAAGAATGGTGATTCGTGAGTACAAAATCATAGATGGAGTTAGTGCACAAGGAGTTGTGTCGATCTCCTGTTGGTGACGGCTTTTGCTGCATAATATCTTCATTATGCAGTACCACATTTCACACAAAATCTTTTTAGATTAGGTGGGAGTTGCTTAAGGCTAGAGGCATCCAAATCTCTAGGGTAGATGCACAGGGAAAATAGCTTAATTGTATGCAGAGATGCATACTGTCTCAGAAAATTAAGCTTTGCCTTAGTAATATTTATATAATAATAAGTAATATATGTTAGTGTAGGTAGTACATCTGGCAGAAGAAAGGTGAAAGATACTTAACTCAATGCCTACCATGAAGCATGGGGAAGGCAGTGTGATGGTTTGGGGTGTTTTTTCTGCTGAGGCAACAGAAGATATTTGCAAAATAAATGTAATAATGGACCAGTGCAAGTACCATCAGATACTGATTTGTCATGGTTAACCCAGTGGTTTGTGTATTATTGGTATAGGATTCTACTACAAAGAAGATAATGACCCCCAAACACTCGTTCCAATACATGCAGAAATTACTTAGCTAAGAAAGAAGCTACTGGAGTCATTCAAATGATGCAATGGCCCCAACAGAGAACCGATCTCAACCCAATTAAGCAGATCTAGGATTTGATAGATCAAAAACTTGACAAATCAAAAGTTACTTCCAAAGAAATATTATGGGAGTGTATTAGAGACATTTGGAGTAAAATCCCAAAGAACACTTTGATTAAATATGTTGCAACAATGCCTGAAAGACTGTCTACAGTTTTTTAAAGCTAAAGGGGGAAACACACAAAATATGAACTGTTTGCTGAACTCAAGCACTTCCAATGAGTTTCTGTTGTACTAAATATGAAGATTAATGAAATTTTGATGTTTCACCTCTGATTTACCTTCCATTGTTCTTTGAAAGTAGCGTGAAATTTAATTTTTGGCTTTGTCCTAACACCTTTGCACTGTACTATACATTGATAATAAAGTAGTTTAATTAAATTTTGCATGTAACTGTCAAAGGTTGTGACATGTGCACTTTGACCTACCTATTGTACTAGTGTTAAGCAAGTACAGAGAGGTCTCGTGGTCAGTCGGATTGACCGAGCTTGTGTTGAGAGAGTTAACCGAGAAGCTTCCACATTTTTTAAATTGCATCCTTCCAACTAAGACACCCTGGCTGAGGACCCTCATTTAATGATTTAATAGAAATTTTAAATAACAGCCACTCTGAGGTGTGTTACTTTCATTGCTGGTTCTTTGAAAAACTTAAAAGTGTAAACAATATTGTGGAGTCATATTTATTGCAATAAGCAAAATTCTCACGGAAAATATCTCTTTGTCTAGTTTCAGAGAAATTTTGAAGAGAACATTTCTAGATGTGTTAAAACCATTTTATGGACCACAGTATGGCAGCCACTGCCTTAACATGTTTTGTTGACAACGTTGTAAGTATATTTGTTTTTACATTAGGTCCCACCACGCGGGTAGAATCATCATCTGTCTCACTGTGCAGTGATCATGCCAATACTAAATCTCCTAGTCCTCATATGATTGATGGAAAAATTAATGATATAATCACAAAGGTAAGCCCATATGTTTAACTAGATCTGAGAATCACAGTAATTACTGATAGCTGAAGCAAGAAGAGAGAAAAATGTGTTGCATTATCTAAAATCCAGTATGTGCTTGTGACATTTATCCAGTTTCCATTAAATTGCTGTACCAAAGTGTAATATTTTGTTTTCTTAATTCCAGCATGCTTGTCCAGATAGTGGAGGAGTACTAACTGATTCCCGAACTAAAAAATCTACAGTGTCAGGTGAACCATTAGGAACCAGCAGTGAAGGATTGACTTTGACAAACTTCAGTACACCCAGTGAGCCACTGGCCACCCACCCAGTCTCGATACTGACTAATAAAGTGGACAGTGCCCAAAGAAATAAATGTGTACATGGGTAGGTAGGAGAAAAATATCATTTTATGTGGTGCAAGATGCTTAAGCTAGCAAAGCAGTGAGGTTTTATGATTAAAAGTTATCTAAAGTCATGGTTGACTTCTGATGTTTTTTAACACACTGCTCTTAATACATAGTCAAGTGTGACTGAAATTACTATTGTTAGACCTACAAAATTTTCAGATTGTTATAAATATTTGTTAATTTTAGTTATCGTCAGATGCTGGTGTAAATTAAGTGGATGAAGGTGCTACTAAAATCACAATAAACCAAACATCTGGCTAATTTAACATTATCAAAATAATGATGGTATATGCTTCACACTAACTTTTCTAACTACTGTAATTATATGATTCTAGAATGTCTTATTCTAAAACTGAGAAAACTGGTTAGTTCACTACTTGTTCAACCAAATAGATGGATTTATTCATTTCTCTTGAAAATTAAGCTTGGAAATTTAATAAAACTGTTGAACAGACTAAACACATTACCATGACTTTAAAGATCTTTAGTGTTTTTACTGTGAGTTTCATTGTGAATTAACACTATGGTTCAAACTTTATCTTATCTTTGTCTAGAGACACTCCAGAGAAGAAGGATCCTTTAGCTGCATTGATCAAAGGAGGTGGCTCCAAACGAAATGCACTGCTTAGATGGTGTCAAAACAGAACTGTGGGCTATCGGGTATGTGGCCAAACAAAATACTGGGTTGTCATATAGGGTCAAGGTAGAACTGTGGGTTATCAGTCAAGAGTAAAAACAGAACTTTAAGCTATTTGGTAAGGGGTTAAGTCAAAACTTTGGGTTATTACATAGGGATCAAGTCAGAATTGTAGGTTATCGGGGGTAAAAATAAAGTTGTGGGTTATTAGGAAAGGGAGCAGGGCAATTGTGGTTTATCACATAGGGATCAACACAGAATTGTGGTTTATCAAGAAGGAGTCACGACAAAATTGTGGGTTATCAAGTAGGGAATCAATACAAAATGTTGAGTTATAGGATAACTGTAGATATTTAGTTTTTCATAAAATGATAGTTGTGCTGTGCTAAAGTTCTTAACTTATTTAAGATTTCTTGTTGACTGCAATGTTTTTACTGTACCTTGTTTTTACTGTCAAGCTCATTATAAGGAATGAGGTGAGGTAGGTAGGTGTTCAGAAGTGCACAAAATGCTAAGCCGTCATTCCAGCTGCTGCTGAAGTTAGTGATGTCAATATCCTAGATACATAGAAAAAAACAACTTTGTTACCAAATAATGTATCACACAAAATTAATATCTGTCCCATAACAATTTAATAAAATTATATATTTTTGAGGATTTGGATTCATTCTTTTGTTTTTTCTCATGAGCTGGTATGTACTTACTCAAATGGCAACGTTTCTGGATTACTGATAGAATGTTGTAAGTACCAACTACACAAGCTTTCTGCACATTTACAGAAATTCCTACCAAGTTTTAAATGTTAATTAAACTACATCAAACAAATGTGTTACTGATTTTACACAACAGGTGACATATGTAGTAAAATTAGGTGCTTTCAACATACATATAGTTATCTGACAACTACACGGATAGCATGTTTGAAATTATTTCAAATGGTCGGTCGACCTTTCATCTCTATTTTGGAAGCCACCTTTATTAAAGCACATAAACCTATCCTTTGCCACCAAAAGATCTGTAACCTTTCCTGATTGGCTAAAGGACATGCCAATCAGTGATTGCCTTGATCTGATTCATTTTATAAGCTGTACTATTTCCTATAGATCATTTTCCAGATGGTTCTTCTATGATTAGTGTCTTGTGAAAAGCTTCAGCAGATACCTCTTTTGCAACTCTCAACCAACAATTTGTCCAGTTATCAATACTATTTTCAAGTTTTGAACAACTCGACTTTCAAGATCTACCAACAATTTGTCCAGTTATCAATACTATTTTCAAGTTTTGAACAACTCGACTTTCAAGATCTACGTATTTACATGTGCCGTTGTTTCCATTTATCAACATTATATTTTAAGATCTGTGCAAGAACTCAGCTAACAGATGTTTCCGTTTATCAAAGCTATCTTCAAGTTTTGTACAACAAAAAAGCTTTTCAAATATAGTTATTCTATAAACATTCTATCAATTGTTTGATATACATGACTGTTTCAGTTTAAGTGTAATGTGAGTGTTATGATTTATATGTTTTATCTAGCACAAGTGTTAATTTAGTTATTTTTACTTTATTGCAAATTTGTTTACATAACTGTTTACAATTCATATGTTGTGTAGTTTAGTAGTTATGAATTGGTGATTGTTATATTATTCCATCATGTTACTAGAACATCCCAAGTTTTATCATTTTAATTGAGTATTATTGTATCAAATTATCCAGTAGTGTGTGAAATGTTCTAGACCTCTGTCTATACACACACACATAAGAAATTTAATTCAAAAGATAGATCTAGACTGCCTGATTGTGAGTTTAGCCACAACGAGCATATAGTGGCAATTTCTAAAGTGAAATTATCACAGCTTGTATTGTAACAACAGAGTATAGAAGAAATAATTTGTCTTGCCAATTGTGTTCTAAAGTAACTGAACCAACCTGTGTGGGCTTTGACAAAAATTAGAATAATTTAAAGCTCTGGATGCAACTGTGATAACCAGCAGTGTAACTAACATTTGTATATAGTTTGACTTTTAATATATTATTCTAAAACAAGTTGAATGTGTGCTGATTGTTTATTATTGAAATTCATTACCAACAAGTCACAGACACCTACTGTAAAGAATCTGGCCCATACATAAAAACCTGATAGTGGAGAGGCAGCCAGGATCTACAGTGGTAAACAGAAGTACAAGTATACATAAACAACAGTGGAAAATAGGCCTATATATGTACAGCTGTAGTGGTGGCAAAAATATTAGAAAGGTCACAACCACACTATATAACCAGGTTGACTGACTTTCATAAGTGGATAGAGAGGGGTGAGCAACTTGGGCTTAAGGATGGTAATCTACAAGTTTGTTAAACAATAACAAGAAAGAAAAGAGCATCAACAGAGGAGAGAGGAAGAAAGAATGGGGAGAGAAGAGATTGTAAATAGAGAGAATAAGAGCACAAATTGAATCATCAAATGCACCCAACAGAATGACAGAGGACCCAAGAATAACAATGGGGTCAGGGCCAACTGATCCAAGCTGCCCAAATTTGATGAAAAGAAAGATGACTTGGATGCTTTCCTGGAGAAGTATGAAAGATTTGCCCAAAGTCAGAACTGTACAAAGGCAACTGGGCATTCTGTCTCAGCCCCCCTTATCACAGGAAAAGGCCTACAAGTGTCTGCTAGCATGACATAAGAAGATGCTATGGTTGATGAAAAGTTAAAAGTGGTCTTACTCAAATACTGAGGAAGGTCTTTGCTGGAAGTTCAGAGAAGTCAAACCTGATACTAGAGAAACTATATTTCAGTTTGTGGCATGTCTACAGCAATACTTCACATGTATATATAAAACCTAAAATAAATATTTTGTTTCATATCCTCCATGTGCAAAAGTTGTAAAGGCTTCAGCAGCCTACATCAAGCAGCAACCGAGTACAAAGGTCGTAACTAGAAGAGATAATTGTTTGCTTTAC
>NW_013665852.1:84224-107043 GCF_000517525.1 Limulus polyphemus | reverse complement strand
AAGACCTAATGAGTGCAGTTATTGAGGCACAGATGTGTATTTCACATGTGGCTGTCATAGATGCAGAACCAAAAGATGGTGACTTTGTCATAGAAAATGAAGACCTAAGATTGCTGGATGGAGATGAGATGTACAAAGATGTTAATATCAGTGAAGAACTAACTTGCAAGCAGAAGAAATAGCTACAAGATATCTTATGCCACTATGCAGATGTCTTCACAGATAGACCAGGCAAGACAGACCTTGTGCAACACAGGATTGAGACTACAACCAGGGATCCAGTCAAGGTGAAGCCCTTCCAGATGCCCTATGTGATGAGAGACCTGATCAAGCAAGAAGTTGGGGTAATGTTAGAAGTAAGAAACATTCAGTCTTTAAATTCAGCCTCCTGTTAACCAGTGGTAATTGTGAAGAAGAGAGATGGCTGAACTTGCTTCTGCATAGATTTCCAGAAGCTGAACCTCATGAGACAGTTCAACTCCAAACATATGGGCAACCCATAGGCTATCATGGCGAAACTAGAGAGGGCAAAGTTCTTTACCAAGTTAACCTTAGTAAAGGTTATTGACAAATCCTGATGGAGACAAAATCTAAAGAGAAGACAGCCTTTGTGACACTAGACAGATGTTACCAGTTCAAGAGCATGCTGCTTGGTTTAGTGAACTCAGCAGTGACAATCGACTGTAAAACCAGCATTATGTGGACGACATTTTGACCCATACGGCCAGATGGTAAAACCATTTGAAGAAACTCAGGGAGCTGTTTGGGTGAGTGAGGGTAGCAGGTCTGACCATCAGACCATCTAAGTGCTACATTGGTTATTCTGTGCTGGACACAAGGTGAGCAGCCAGCAGATAGTTATGAAAGAGGAGAAGCTAACCTGCATACAAGATGCACGAGCTCCAATGACCAAGTAGCAAGTCAGATCCTTCCTGGAGTTAGCAGGATACTATAGTAAGTTCATCCCAAACACACTGAAGTCACTGCACCACCAACTGACCTGACCAAGAAATGCCAACCAAACAAGGTGAAATGGGAATAATCGTAACAGATGGCAATCCAGAAGTTGAAGAACATTTTAGGAAGTTTGCCAATCCTTAGAATGCCAGACTTCAACAAACTGTTCATCGTTCAGGCCGATGCATCAGACATTGGAACTGGAGCAGTACTTCTGCAAGAACAAGTAGATTAACTGTTTCCTGTGATGTATTTCAGTAAAAACCTGTTGAGTAATGAGAACTACTCTGTGATTGAATAAGTGTGTCTGGCCATAGTATTTGCCATCTGTAAATTCCAGAACTACTTCTATGGGAAGAAGTTAAACATCCAGACTGACCAACAGCCCCTTGCATACATCCAGAGGTACAAAATCGACAGTGTGAAAATCATATAGTGGGTGTTGTAGCTCCAGAACTACCAGTTCTGCACTGAGGCCATCAGGGGGACTGCAAAGGTTGATATAGACTGTGTGGGTAGACTTTGTGCATGAATTGAAAACAGTCTTTGTATATAGTATAAAAAATACTGTAAATATTTCTCTTAAATTTAATCAAACCACTTTTACTCTCAATTCATTGAGTGGAATTATTATTATCAAGTACATTAAAACAAATTTTTTATTATCTAAGTTTTTACATCTTTATTTCAAATGAAACATCCAAAACAACAGTTTTTGCTGTCACATGATCAACCCATAGTTACAATTTTTCAACTTTAATAAGAGCTGGTATAAAAGAAATTCTGTGTGTGTGTATGCACTGTAGATGCTTCCTTCAGATGTCCAAGGTACATTATACACGTGTTTTTCATTATTTTCTCGAGCATGTTCCAAGAATTTCTCCCTCAGGAAATCGTTGTAAATATTTCATTAGTTTAAGGTCATTCACACCCACTTGCAAAGTAGAAGCTGTGTTTCTAAGTGTCAGTTTTAAGTTAAAAGAGCAGATTTCACTCTTGAAGGTTGTTACTGTAACAGGAAACAAGCATTTATACATTCATTTTCAAATGGGGTGAAATGAGTCGAAGTTCATTGTTGAGAGTGGTGTCTGTAGTGTTTGGAAATATTTTCTTGCCTTATATGTATTAGTTTGATACATATTTGGTATTTAGGTTTTACTTTTATATTTTAATTGATATGTGTTATTTGTGTTTTAAAATGCATACTTGAAAACTTTAATGATTTGTATACATTTAACTGGTTGTGGCCTGGATTGTTAAAGCTAATAAACACAGGGCACGTGCAAGTGCCATCTCTTTTAGGCAAACATGTCTCTGCCAAAAATCTGCGGATAAAAACTATAAAGCTCCACAGGCACTAACTGATGTTTCGGCATAAATAATAAAAGACCAAGAATTGGAAAGGAAAATCAAAAATAAACTGTAGGTGAAAAGATAAAAGGCTTGAAATTACACATATGACACAAAGAATATATTGGAAGATTATTCTACAAAGACTTAAAAGGTGTATACATATTTTCATTTGTTAATTTTAAACATTTCATTGCACCGTATGTTGATGATAATAGCTAGAGTTAGTGATATAGTAAAGAAAATGGAAAATAAAATATAAACAATTACCTTAAAAACTTTTGATATTCATTTAAGAGGTTCTACAGATTATGCAAATAAAATGTGAAAACTGCAAGATAAATAGTATTTTTTATACTCAAAATAAAAATCACCTTGCAGGTGAACTATTCAGAGTGCAAGTGCAAATAACTACATTAAATAACAAATCTTTTATCAGATATAATAGAGAAAATCAAAATTAAGTATTCTTATTTTTCTTAAACTATATACCTTTAAGAACATTTTCGTCAAATTTTTAAACAATTTCGTACGCTACTTTTATTTTTGGAACAAAATACGATGAAAGCGACATTACCGACTATAAATATTATTAGCCAGTAGTCATAGGATTAATGTGAGTGTTATGACTTAGATAGTTTATACAGCACAAGTGTTAAACTTAGTTATTTTTAGAAGCAATAGTTTATCATAAGTTTGTGTAACTGTTTATGAATCATATATTGTGTAGTTCACTAGTTATGAATTGGTGATTGTTATATTATTGCATCATGTTATTAGAACCTTCTGAGTTTTTCTCATTTTTATTGAGTATTATTGCATCATAATATATATATTAGTGTATGTAACTTTCTAAACCACTGTCAGAGTATAAATACGCATCAGAAATTTAGTTCGAAAGATAGATCTAGACTGCGTGATTGTAAGTTTAGCCACAAAGAGCATATAGTGGCAATTTCTAAAGTGAAATTATCACAGACTGTATTTTTTATTGTTGAAATTCATCGCCAATAAGTTACAGACACATACTGTAAATAATCCAGCCCATATGTACAAAACTTGACACAACTTTGAAAAAAAAAGAAGAAGCTTAATTTGAAATGTGACTTTTCTCTGATAATATGAGAATAACACTTAAAAAAGTGTTTTTCTTCAAAAAACTTTTATAATCATCTACTGCTCATTCATTTCCTGTGTTTCAATCTTGAAATATTAGTAAAGGTAGGAAGTCATTCCCATTTAAGGTTTGCTTGACTAAAAAATTATATCAGCCTGTACCTTTCTGTCATGATGCAGTGTATGAGAGTAAAACATATTTGCAGCATGTAATGAAATGTATAATTACATTTTGGTTAGTTTTTGTCTAATGAAAGAAAGGAGGAACAAACAAAGAGTTGTACAGTAACTTGGAAATGTTTCAATCATATATTTTTTTTAAATGTTTTTTTAGAGACGAAACTTCACACTTGCATTCCAAGCAGCAGAGTCCATAGGCATTCCTACAACCTTGGTAAGATACTCTTTTTTTTTTAGTTGAACAATTCTTTAAACCATTGTTAATGGGACTAGATTTTTTTGGTGTTTTTAAGGTGTTTTTTTTAATGTATATTTAAAAGCAATTCAGACTGAAAATGTTAGCAAAGGAATTCAACTTGCAATTTTGATGACAGGAAAATAAGGAATCATTGACAAAAAATGTTATTTATAAATGATCTTAATGTTTAAAAGGCATATTAAAATACCAGATTCATTTCTTTTTTTTGAAAAATTATAAATCCTTGTCAGGCTGACTTGTTCTAACTAATAGCCACTTGGCCTTCAAAGTGAATGCTTACCATGTATTAATATTGGCAACCTCTTAACTATGATCTTGCCAAATTTCAAACCTAAGCTTGCTGTTAATCTCAACCAAAAATGGGTGTCATTTAAGCATTATGTTTACTTTCCTCACTGTTATGTCTCCCAATAATTGTGGCACTTTGGCAAACATGTAACTCTTGATGGCATCCCTTAAAAATATAAATTATCAACTTCTCAATAGTGTTGTATCAATCGTCTTAAAAATGTGTCTTCAACTATGATGAATTGTCCTAGACATTACATCAGAGAAACGAATATATTGAGTATTTGTTTTGAATAGTCTGTGTGTAAAGTAATTTTCATGTTAAAATTAAAAATACTTGTATCAAAAATCTCAAATTTCTTTTGTGTAATTCCTAAAACCTCCTAAATGCATTACCAACGTTTTTTTCAGTAAAACTTTATAGTTTATCTGTTCTTTGCTCTACCCTATCTGAAACTGGAATTGGTCAATTTCACCAACCTTGTAACCACCCAAAAAAAAATCGAAATAAATCTAAATTACCCTTTTTTCTTCAGTGACTTCAAATTGTAACAAGAAACTACATTCATTTATCCCAAGTAGATCTAAGTTTGTAACAGTATACATCTATTTATAATTAAATTTTATTATTTTATTGCTCTTTGAACAGTGTCTAACTACTATCCATGCCATATGTTGTAAATTATTCAGGGAATGTGCAGCTAATGAATGACATTACCCACAAGCTACTATGCTGCTCGCTTGCCTTGTGAAACATTTTTTATTATAATATTATTATTATTTATTTTACCTAATCTAATCTTGACCAACCTAAAAGGATTCCTATTTTTATATTTTAGGTACTTTTGTAATTAGATATAAGGAATAAACAAGAAATAAAATACTTAATCTTCTTTTTTCTTGCTGTCAAATGTCGAGTTAAACCTAATTTTTTATACTAATGATAGTAATGCACTTAATAATTTTTATTTAATCAAATAATGCATATAGACTAATAACATGCAAAAAGTAGACAAATTCCCTTACCTCTCCAAATTGTTCTAGCTTTCTAGCTATGTGACAAGAGTCATTACAATTCATCCAAGCTAGTCATTAACTTTCTCATGGGAACGATATTGGTACTCTGAGTGAAATTGACATATAAATGTTCAGAACATAATGTTATACAATACATCATTTGATAGATGAAAACCTTGACTTTCTGTTTGTTATAGGTAATATATAATTAAATGTAAGAGAAAACTATTAACAAATTCTAAAAGAGAGTATGTGACAGGTAGCCATGGCAGGAGGGTCTGATTTTCTATTTGATAGCTCTGTAAGCAAAGTGAAGACTATAAAAATGATGGTTTGTCTGAGCAATGACGATTTTATAGAGTAATTTATATTTAATTTCATACTTTTTTGAGGGGTGGTGGATAAAATAAGGTAGATGACATGCTAAGAGAAAATGTGTCACGTGTGTCACACTAGAGGAAATGTAGGTTATTTTTTAATATTGCCTGGTTAAAACTTATATACTATTAAAATATGGATTATTAACTAAGATTTTATGCTATTCTAATTGGTATGACATAAACAAAATGTAGTTGAAAAAATTTTGAATGTTAGACACTAAAACCTTGTGTCATGCGCAGTAAAGGATACCCATGGCGATAGGGTTAACTTTTATTAGACTTTATGTATATTCCCAGAATGTGGCAGACTTTTAGTAAACATTACAAGTCTTGTGTACACAAAATATCACATTTCATTTAATGAAGTATTTTTACTAAAGATTTGTCTGTAAATATATATATATATATATAGTATTTCTATGTACTAGTCCAAGTGCATTATAGTTTCCACACCATTAACTTTTAATACACTTTGTGCGTATTCACAGAATGTAGCAGACTTTTAGTAAACATTATAAGTCTTTTCTACACAAAATATCATATATTTTTTAATGAAGTATTTTTACTAAAGATATGTCTGTAAATATACATACAGTATTTCTATGTACTAGTCCAAGTGCAAAGCGATTTTCATGTTAAAAAAAGTCAAAAAATCTCAAATCCCTAAAACGTAAATAAGTTTCAAAAGTTTTTTTTTTTACAGTAAGACTTTATATTTTCTGTTATTTTCTCTACCCTAACTTTATATGAGGTTGGTCAATTTGAATGACTTCGAAACCACCAAAAAAAAAATCAATATAAATCTAAATTAATTTTTTTTTTCTTTCTAGAATAACTTCAAATTGTAATATGATACAACATTTGATTATCCTAAATGGCTTTAAATTGATAACAATATACATCTATTTATACCTACATTTTGTTGTTTTATTGCTCTTTGGACCCTATCTAACTACTATTTGCACCATTATAAGTTGTAAATCACTTGGCAAACATGCAGCTCACTTTATGCTATTGAAATACATTATGCATGAGCTACTCACCAGCTGCTCACGAGCATGCCTAGTGAAAATATTTTTTTATATTATTATTGTAATATAATAAAATTATTATTTCACCTAATCTAACCTTAACTAACATAAAAAGTTTTCTGTTTTTACATTTTAATTTTATAATAATAAATAAAATATACACATGAAAAGCAAGAAATAAAGTATTTACATGGGCCTTCTTTTTTTTTTCTGTCAACTGTCAATGGCACTTACCCATACTTTATTATACTAATGGATTGCACTAAATATTTTTTTATTTAATTGAATAATGCGCAAAAAAGCAGACAATGTCACATAACTATAACAATTTTTCTGGCTTTCTAACTCTGCAAGAAGAGCCGTTAAAACATCATCTAAGCTTGTTGGCGTGTTTTTCATGAGAATCAAGCTTGAACTGAAAGCAAAATTGACAATTCTCTGTTTACAGAAAACAACATAATATAATACATCATACGATAGATGAAAACCTTGGCTTTCTATTGATCATAAATAATATAGTATTGAACGTCAGAGAGAACTATTGGCAATTTCTGAGAGAGAGGATGTGACAGGTGAGCATGGCAAGAGGGGTCTGACTGTCTATTTCATGGCTCTGTAACCAAATAAGATTGAAGGCTATGAAAATTATGCTTTGCCTAAGCGATGATGATATTATATTGAGTAATTTATATCATATTTCATACTTCTTGGAGGGTTGGTAAATACATTAGAAAAGGGGGGGTGCCTAGAGAGCAAATGTCACAATTTTCACACTAGGAAAAATTCTAGATTTTTTTGATATTGCCTTATAAATCATTAAAATATGGATTATTAGCTACTTTTTATGTGCTATATTTATTGGTATACTATGAAAAGAAAGTAGTTTAATTAAATTTTGAACATAATTCACTAAAACCTCGTGACATGCACAGAAGAAGATGCCCACGGAGAGAGGTTTAATATGTGTCACAGTAAATTAGAATAAATAATAAGTGTTTTAATAAATATCCCAATATTGTTACCAATACTAAACAAAAATATTTAGTTTATTTACATATAATGGATTAAACAATTCTTAACTCTCTACTCTATAAAGTGTAAAAAGTGGTTTTTCATCTCTCATTACTTGATGATATATTAAATTGTTTTTGCTTTTTTTCATGTTAGGATGTGCCCAAACTGTAATTTATGTCAGTTTCCCATTTAATGCATAAACACAGCTTTATGTTGAGAAAAGAAATCCAAAATATAATGAAATCAAACTATCCACAAAGTGTGTATAGCCTTAAAATTAGAATTGAGAACTTTTTCAAAATAAAAAACAGAATTAATAAACTTCAATGTTGCTATGCCGGTTATCAACATATTTGTTTTCAACGTGGATGTGATTAAGTGGGATCAACCAAGTGTCCTTTAAAGCAGTATATAAAAGAGCATCTGCAGACTAGTGCTGATAATCCTTTAAATATCTACAAACATGTAGATCAGGAATGTCACAGAACTGCTGGTGAAAAGAACTTTGCCATAATATGTAGTTTCAACAATAAACAAGAGGTGAAAGTCAAAGAGACTCTCACAGTAAAAAAAATACAACTAATATTGAATTCTTAATTCATCAGTGATAGAAACTGTTATCATTAGACCATGGTGACTCATGATCGGCACAATTGTTTTGAGAAAGAAATAATCAGGATCAAGTTATCTTTCAAAAATAGGTTGCCCATTTAGGATGCTACATACTACGCTTTTGAGAAATAAATCAAGGAAGAACACAGCAGTATATTATACAGAGTTCAACTTAGCATAAAAAGCATGTTTAAGCACCACAGGAAGATTGCCCACTTCACAAATATTACATGGTATAAAATAATAAATTAGCAGTATAATAAGCATTATCCCCATAGCCATATGATAAGCAACCTCCATAACTTCTGATCAGTTTTGCTTATTTTCTTAGTGCCTTGAATGCTTAAAGAAGCAAATATGATAAGTAAAAAATACATCAAAATTACAAACCCATGAGATCATAGTTTAGTTATTAAATAACAAAAGAAATAGTGAATATAAAAAACAAGAGGGATCACAGTTATGATAATATTAAAATCTTCATTGTAAATTAAAAATACCTAACCTAGCATGTTTTTTACTAACAACAGGTATTATTTGTTTGTTACAGTTAACAAGCCATGTGAATGTGTTTTGTTACAAATTACAGGTTGTATTCGTCTGTTATAGTTAACCCTCTTGCTACAGGCTGTTCAAAGTGCACATGACAACTTTTTAGAGTTGCATTCAAAAGTTAATTAAACTACTATATTATCATGATATATCAATAAACCTGCCATAAAAATATAGTTAATAAATCAAATGTTCAAGTGTTCTTAATTCTATAAGGAAATATTATTTCAAATCCTCAATCTCACTCTAGAATGAGAATTGTGACATTTGCTCTCTTGGTATCCCCTCTTCTCTAGTTCATTTACCACCCATACAAGTAGGGAATTTAATGTAAATTACTCATTACAGTAGTTATTACTTAGACAAAGCATAATTTTTATAGTCTTCAATCTTATTTGGTTACAGAGCCATAAATGAGAACATTAGACCCCTTTTACCACACCTATCTCTCACATCCTCTCTATTACAAATTGCCAACAGTTCTCTCTGACATTTCATACTATGTTATTTATAACCAATAAGAAGCCAAAGTCTTAATCTATCAAATGATGTATTCTATTACATTGTTTTCTCTACAGAGAATTGTTTGTTTTGCTTCCAGTTCCAACTATATTCCCATGGGAAACACATCAACAAGCTTAACTGAATTTTTATTGGCTCTTATCTCACAGTTAGAAAGCCAGAAAAATTATGATAGCTATAGGATATTTTCTGTTTTTTTACCTGCTATTATTCTGTGTTCGTAGGTGCATTATTCAGTTAAATAAAAAATTATTTAGTGTAGCAGTACCATTAGTATAAAAAAGTAGGTTTAAGCTTCATTGACAATCAACAGCAAAAAAACAAGTAATTACTATATTTCTTGTTTTTCATTATTATACAAGTTTAATAATTACAAACTTATTAGGTTAGATCAGGTAAGATTTAAAAAAAAATAAAAAATTTTCCTGATGTACATTTGTTAGTGACTCATGCATTACATAATTTGATAGGAGTAATGTGAGCTACACGTTTGCTGATTGATTTACAACTTCCAGGATTTTTAGTTAGATAGGATTCAAATTGCAATAAAAAATAAAATTTACATAGAAACAGATATATACTGTAACTAGCTTTAAGTTATTTAGGACAAACAAGTCTAGTTTCCTGTTACAATTTGAAGTCATTTTAGAAAAAAAAACAGGTAATTTAGATTTATTTCATTTTTTTTTGGTGGTTATTAAGTTGGTCAAATTGACTGACCCTATATACAGTTAAGATAGCAAAAATAACAAATTATAAAGTTTTACTGAAAAAAAAAATGTTTGAAATGTATTTAGGAGGTTTTATAGATTATGTAGATTAAATTTGATATTTTCAATCTTAACATGAAAATCACTTTGCACTTGGGCAGTCTACAAATTGAATAAAGTAATCTAAGGTAAAAATACTTCATTCAAAAATTATGATTTTTTGTCTATAAGAGACTTATAATGCTTGCAAAATTTTGTGAAGATACATAAAATATATTAAAAGTTATTGTATGGAAACTCTAAAGGTCAATTTGTAGTATCTTGTGTGATATCCCTGATAATAACATGTGTAGTATCTTGTGTTATGTCTGATATTGATGTGTGTAGTATCTTGTGTGATGTCTGATATTGACATATGTAGTATCTTGTGTGATGTCTAATATTAACCTGTGTAGTATCTCTTGTGGTTTTGATACTAACTTGTGCGGTATCTTGTGTGATATCGCTGATATATGTATAGAGATAAAGATTATACGAAAAAACATTAATTCATATCCTAAAATTTTATAGAGATGCAGTGTATTAATGCCTAAAGTTCATAACATATTCATTTGATTTGTTAACTGGGACAGGTTATAACTGTTGTTCATAACAAAACATATACACTTGGCTTGCTAACTAGAAAAGACGGATATTTCCTGTTGTTTGTAACAAACATATTCACTTGGCTTGTTAAATCTCTTGCTACAAACTCGGGCAATTTGACTAAAATCTTGACCCTACAGGTTAGTATGAGGGATATCACACAAGATAGTATACAGGTTAGTATCAGGGACATCGCACAATATATATCACAGGTTAATATCAGAGACATCACACAAGATACTGCACAAGTTAATATCAGGAATATGATACAAGATAGTATATGGGATTTATGGTGGTATCTCATGTTCTGTAATACTGAAAGTCTGCTAAACATTTCTTTGTCTCACTCCACATTTGTTTTCCTTTTCCTTCCAGGATATCAATGAAATACTAGCTCAGGAGAGACCCGACTGGCAGTCGATAATGGCTTATGTTACAGCCATTTACAGACATTTTGAAAACTAAACTTCCATATATAACTGTGCAAAAAAGACTATACAACCAAATCTTTAAGGCCAAACAAATTTTCCCAAAGTCTGGCCTGAGAAGCACACAGAAAAAAATGTTGTGTGAAATGAAGTGAAACATCAGGAACTTAAAAATGTTTACTTCTACATCATATTTTGCACACAAAAAAATGCTTATTTATATCATTCAAGTCTTGTCAATTTCACTCTTTAATACAAGTGTTGCTTATAATGAAAGGATGCGAGAGAACAACTGTGTTAATACAATATGGATATAATATTTTTGACAACAGTGACTAGTTTCATGCTCATGACACAGACACTGAAGGCATTTTTATTTGTGTTCATCAGCTACTTTCCTGGTGTATAAGACAAAATGTGCATGTGATATCATGGTTAACCTACTAAAAACAAATTAACTGATTCAAGACAATGTTTACCATTTTAGGTGACATAATATCTTGTAACATTATGAATCTTGAAGTGTTCTGCTAAGTGTGTCTGTGTTGGTTATACCTTTTTTCTACACTAATAAGAAACAACATTTTGTTTCAAGCCACCTCTTGGCTTTATAACAGCAGTAACATTTATATTGTTTAAAGTTGTTGAAGAGAATCCACACACCAGCAAAATGACACAGATAAATTTTCACCTTCAAATTTACAAGAGGGTTGATGCTATTATAGTATTGTGTTGTGAAGAGTGTGCAAAAAATAGCAAAAATGTGTCATAGATAAGGTTTTACTTGCTGTTTACAATGTTGAAGATTCCACTATTGTCAGCAACAGAATGAAGTGAAACCATACACCAAGAAATTATGGTTTGCCCCATGAGAAATAAACGTAAGAGAATCTTCAATAAACTGAAGAAAGTACTCAATACATACCTACATTCCTCCTTAATCATAATAGCTTCCTAAAATACTTTGATAACAAGAATACCATTTTATTCCTTTTGATTGTATGTTCCCAAGTCCTATTTCATAATTTCCTAGGTACTTCACTCGATGAGTAAAGGAATTCCAAAAACTGAGAAGGTATCTAAATCAGTGTGTGTTTATGTATAAGCTTACTGCCTTCTTACATTGGAGTATCAGTGTTTTATCATTGGTGTAAAAGTAACTGTTGATAATATTTTTCAAAGCTTCAGCTTTGCATTTTCAAAAGATACATGTAAGTAAATTATAATAGACAATTCTAATCTCAAAATTGTAAAAAAAAAGTCTAAAAGAATTGGTTCAAAATGTGTTTTTTAAAACTCAAGTATGGTATATGCTATTTACATAATAAAAAGAATAACGATTCTTAAGATAAACAACATTGTTTATTTATAACAGAAGGTGACACAGAGAAATATTTCGGAATTCTACAGGTTCAATCTTCAGTATTTAAAACAAAATAGAAGAATTACATTATTCCTAAGTAAATAACTTTAGATACTGAAGATAAAATCTGTAGAATTCTGAAACATCTGTGTCACCTTCTGTTATAAATAAACAATGTTGTTTAGCTTAAGAATCATTATCTTTTGCTATTTACATATTTATGTGAAACAAGTATTTAAACTACAACATTGAAAAAGTGTGTCTAGTCATGATGAACCATTGAAAGAAAATAGCATAGTATGGTTTTCTCAAACTAATTAAAAGTGGCTAAAAGACAAAATTGTAAACACTATTTAAAAGTTTCTAAATGCAAAATTTATCTACCACTGAAGAGTGGTTGAGGAGAGACAAGGTGAACATATCTATTGAAACATTAGGATTTGATTCAAAAGTTTCAAATACTGGTTCTTATGTGGGCTTTCATGAAGCTGCTTAAAAAAGCTTCTAATAAAAAATGTACTTAAAATAAAAAAATTATGTGGATCTAGTCCAAAAATATTAATGTCATTCCATGTTTTTTTCCTAAGTTTGTATTAAAATTATATATATATTGCAAAAACAAACTTAAAAATTGTAATCTTTACTTATTCAGTTTATAATGCCATTGAGAAAGGTTATGAATGAAAAAAATGTAGATTAAAGGAATGAAACAAGTATAGTCCAGAATTACCAAGAGATGTAAAGACTGCTACCAGTTGGTGTTAGAAGAGAAATACAACTATGAGTTAGTGTTATAAGGGAATTACCAAGGGGTGTAAAGATTGATCTCATTTTGTGCTAAAAGTACTAGTCCAGAATTCCTAACAGAAACATAGACTGCTAATAATTAGTGCTTGATAAATCTATTCAGAATTATGAACAGAGTAAAAACTGCTACTAGTTAAGGGATGGAAAAATCAGCCCAGAAGTACTAACAGAAACATAAAAATTGTTATTACCTAGTGTTAAATAAGTCACTTCAGATTTATCAACAGAATTGTAAAATCTGCTACCACATTGTGCTTAATGCATTAGTTCCAAATTTCCATAGGAACTCCTGCCATTTAAGAATTACACAAGTTAACCAAATCAAACTTTTTAAAATGTGAAACCATATTTGTACAAAGAAATCTTCATAGTTGCAAGCTTTAACAGTTTTTTAATGTACTTTTTATTTATGGTTTATCATTGTTATAGCAATTTTTTTAGAAAAAAAAAGATAAGGAATTCTCACTGTATTTGTGAAACAACACAGTTAAAAACTTCTTAAAGAATTCTGTATGCGTGTGACGTGTGGTGTGTGTATCTTTTTTTTTTTCATCTATTTTGTTAAGAAGGAAAATTATCTACATTATTTATTCATGAATATAGCTTAGTTAACTGTTCAGTTTAGTAAGAAGCTTGTTTAAAAATAATCAGACATAGATTCAACTATTACTGTGCAAATGCTACCAATCGAGTACACAGTATTGTAAGTCTAGATTAATCAGAAGCTTGTTTAAAAATAATCACACATATAGCCATACATTAAACAAAAATAACCAATGCTGTGAAAACACAAAAGCAATAGTTTTTTTCTACAGAAATCATTGGTGCCACTGCTTGAATTAACTGACAACACAGTGGCAGTTATGCTGTATACAAATTATCAAATCAAACTTTGCATAACATGACTTAATTTTTTATTCACCGTAGTGGTCATATTTAAATAGAATGAACAATATGCTTCCCAGCATTGACAGGTAAAATGCTGCAAGAGACATTTGTAAGGTTGTGTACAGAGAAGGACCATTGGATTCATAAGATGGCTGTAAAATCTGATGTCCTGATGATGAATATGTGTCAAAATAATAGGCTGATTTAGCAAAGACAATGACCTAATTAAGACATCGTGCACTATGAAAGAAACTGATGAAGAAAATTTAAGGGATGAAAATCACCCTAGCACACCACATAGTTCACGCCTCTTTCCATATTATTATGCACTTTAATGTATAGCTGTCATTCATTTCTTAAATCTTAGATATTGTTACCTCAAAACTCTAGGTTGTCCATTACTCCATTCTGGCTAACATTAATGCCACTGTTTCATCAGTATATTGCATTTCTTGGCACAATTCCATGGCTTCACTTAACCGAGATGCTAACATATGCTTGCACTGTTAAATGAAAAGAAAGAAAACATTTTTCCTCTTAAATTTCATTCCATTACTTTCTTGTGGAATCACAGTATTAAAAGTTTATTTTTCTATTGTTGTAGTCTACATAGACATTAACTATGAATGTGAATGGTAAGAGGTTGAATAGTGAATCTAAAGTTCTGAAATGTCTTCTGTCATTTGGTTGTGTTGTACGTGCTGATTTGTTCTGCTACAAAAACTAGTGTCTGCTTTCACATACATTCCTAACAAATGACTGAACCAGTGTTTGTAGGTAATAGTTCTCATTTTTGTATTTCAATAACTTTGGAGATATCTGGGTATTTTGAGATGCTGATGTGTTTTAAATGGTTTGAAAAACTAAATGTTCCACTACAATACAGTTTGAAAATTTTTAATGCACAAAAAATACAAAATAAATAAAGGTATAACAACAGATCTCGTGAAGCATATAGCTCAACCGATCTCCTGAAGCATGTAGCTCAACAAGTTTCACGAAGCACATAATATACAATCAAAACTTATTTATAGATGTTAAGCAATTTTACATGTTTTAACTCATAACTTGGAACTTTTAACAAATATTTTGAAACACATTTGCTAAAAGTCATTTTGTCTTTTGGTTTACGATAATAATGCTAATTGAAGACTCTGCAATCACCATGTATCTGATTACTGCAGAACCAGTGATTGCCAAGAAAAGCAACAGCATATTTAATGAAAAACAATCACCTTTTCATAGCCTGGAGTAAGAAATACAGTAGTACTTCCTAACAAAACAGGACACAATACAACTGAAAAATTTTGTTCCGAGGTGATGTGCACCAGGCAAGCATAACAAGGTCACAAGTTCAATGTCCCTGTTACAACAAAATAAGTGATAATCTCAAATTTTATGCAGAGTGCACTAAGCAGACATAAGCTTCATTTAGGTTGAACTATCAAGCCTGACATATACAAGTAAATAACACAGGGTATAGAGGTAGAAAGTTAACTTGAAAAGAAAATCAGCTTCTAAAATTGTAAAAGGAATATTTAGTTTAATTTAAACATTGAATATTATTTGGTCATTGACACTGAAACACATATGTATGCAAAACAGACAGCACTTAGCATTGTTAATGCAGAATATCAGTTTCAGCAATACAAGATATTTCAAATATGTAGCACATAATGCTGAAATACAGGTGCTAGTATATTGTTTACTCTGTGATCATATTAAAATGGTTTAAAAAATATTGGTATATTTGTGCTCTTTATATTGAGACTGTAGTATGTATTTCTAGATCTGAAAGTTTTTCTTTCTTGACATTTTCCCTTAGAATGTGATGACCAATAGATAACAATGAAACAGGCATTAGTACACCAGGGAGGATTTTGCTTCAATGTACTTAGCATACCATTTACTTCTTACTTCGTGCTTAAGTCAGAAGTAGTTATGACAGCATAGGCAGTTGCAACAACATAATTTATGCCTGCTTGATGCACTACACCCCTGAGTCATATCTAACATAGTACTGCACACATAGATTTTTATTACATGGTTAATTTTCAAGTCACTAATTAAGATAATTGACATGTGTGTAATATCTTCAGAAATCTCTATCATTTATTAACTGTTGCACTTACCATTAAATGATCTCCTCTTCTTAAGACTAGAATAAAAAAACAGGCATATCAGCTAATTACACACACATATGTACAAAAATCCCTCTCTTATCACTAATGCTGGTAAGTGTTACATAATAAAAGGCAACTTGTAGGAATCATGTAATATTATCTAAACATGTAATGTTATAATTTTCCTATGTTGAAACTGTATTTCCAATAGGTACTAACCACTTCTCACATAAATAGCTTTTCTCATTCAGTGCTGTCCTCTATATGCAAAACGATTTTTTGCACATGCCACAAGCATTGACTCTCCCACCCATTTGGAAATGACTGATTCCTATGTGCCTCGTATGCAAATTACCATGCGACAACCATCCACCAATAAAAGTGTGACATACTCTCTTGATACACGTGACTCCTTCTATTCTATTCTACCAAACTATCACTTTGGCAGCAAAATGGAAGCACCAGTTTTCAGTGGGAGAAAAGGTGGGAAGTGTGAGAGGATGCAAGTACCTATCAAAAATACATTCTCAGTATAGGAAAATTATAACTTCCAATACAGTACATTACCTCCACTCATATAAATAGTGAGAATCCCACATTGAATAGGTGGAGGGACCAGTGCAAGGGAAAGAAAGAAGCATCCTTAGAAAGTGTCTGAAGGACACTTCCAAACAGGAATTGAAGATCTGATGTGGGAGACCACATCACTTCTGAACCAGGTACACTCTTCACCCATCATGGAAAGATGTTGCAAATATGAGTGGAAAAATGGAGAAGCACATCTAAGTGGGAGAGAACTATGGTAGGATAAGTATCCAAACCATATGATATTTATGAAACTCAATCCCAGAAACATAAAAGTTGGTAAGATTAAAAGGATGTACCCATAGGTGTAGAGTGGCTATGGCATGACAGACTGTACATGGCAAGTCGCAAGTCAACTACATCAATAACCCAGCCATCTGGTGAGGGTAAAAAAAAGAGGATCATACCATCTTCATTTCAAGTTCATTAGACTGGAGGGAATCTTGTACCCTCCGACTTATGAATGAGACACATGATAATGTGAGAAATTTATTGACTGATCTGGGAACCTGACATCCAGCATTGAAAAGATGTTTGCTTAACATAAACCATCTTACTCAAATTTCAAATAGACAGGAACCATCCCAAGCAAAGGAACATCCTTGTATTGAAATAATAATCATCGAGGGGGAAAGGGAAGAACCATAGTAATCTACAAGTACCTCCACCGTGGCCCACAATACTGATGGAGTAACAAGAGTATAAATGAGGGAGGTAATAGAGACATCTGTAATACATGTGAGGACTTACGTTGATTGGTTCAGCTTTAAATCCAAAACCCAGCTACTGGGAACCAACATCCATGTGGAAGTAGAATGATGGATCCCAATCGAAGGGGTGGACTGCAATTTTAGCAGCTCACTTCCATTTTATATAGTGGAGGATATCATGTCAACTACACCAGCAGAACACCACTGCCCTTCTCTCAACTGGATGGTTTTATAATCATTTATATATACTACTTGTATCTCATTAAAACATTCAGGAGGATGTCTCCATGGTTCACTATCCAAGCAGCTTGAAAGTGGTAAGAACTCTCAAACTCTACTAAAAAAAGGGGGGGGAAGCACAATGGAGAGTCCAGAGGAATGACAACACTTGAGACAGTGCAATGGGTGACCATGAAACCCTATTTTGAAAAGCAAACCATACTGATTTATTCAATACAAGACATGGGCAGCTGTCCCTTTCTGCTTTACCGATGTAGTCCATGGGTAAGTACGGTCTGGGATAGGCAAACTTATGAAGCAAATCTATCACAAGGATAAACCTACAAGTGATCTTGTGGAATACTCCATCTCCACAGTGTGCATTGCGTGACCATGGAATTACACAAGTCAACATGGTCTTACAGTGCACATTTGAATGGTTAAAAAATACCTGGTCAGGCACCACTTGCCAAACAGCAGGATCCAGACAATAATTAATAACAAAAAAGGACCCTGAAAAGGAAGACAAGAGTAATAAAAGATAACTTACCCAGTCAAAGTCTCACTGAAGTCTGAAGAATGGCTACAGGCATAAGACAATAACCTGAAAAGGAAGATACCACGATCCTATGCAAATAGTGAGAGACAAACATATGAGGGGTAGTCCACATGCCCAATTGAAGAATTTCCTTCATGGGATGAAGAAGATGAGATGCCAATGAAAAAGCAAGGTGTCAAATTTAATGAAAAGACATCCAGAACAAAGTACAGGAGGAAGACGATAAACAAGAATAAGCCAATCGAATTAACAGCCGAACCCAATTGGTGAGGGTGGAAAGAGAAAAATCACAAAAAGAGGATGTCTGCCAAGGAATAAAGAGGTGGGAATGGGCACCACAAAACAAACTAAGGATAAAGGTGGGAAATGGAAGGAAGGGAAATCGTCAAAAAAGTAGGAGTTACCCTCTCAAGCTACTGAAGTTTTGTGGAGAAAAGAATGATTTTGATAAAGGAAAATATATGTGAAATCTGACCTCCGACATCCACAGACTAAGAGGAGAAGGAAATAAATCTTAAGGGAAAGGTGAAACAGGAGCATGTGGAGATTGGTTCGAATGGAGGCAAAGTGAGGCAGTGAAGGACCACATTAACATTGCAATCCAGAAGGAATGCATCAAAAGGAAAAGAGTAGAAGAGGTAAACACCCTACAGTAACTGGAAAAACAAAAAGTATGGGACAAGGCCACCTGAGATCAAGGAAACAGAAGACCCCCAAATGAAAATCCACAATATAAGGAAGAGTTGGTTGATCAGATGAAAACCCTTGGCCCAGAGATCAAAGGCAAAAAATGTACCATTTACATTGATAAACTTCCCTGGAGGAAGGGCAAATGGTACTAGCTAGAAAAGAAGCTACCCATCGGGACATGCCAGATCTCCTCGACAAGGACCAGACAAAAACCAGGAATGAAGAAGGAGGAATGGAAAAGCTTGATGAAACACCAGTGACAGAGGTTGACAAAGAAGGGATATAGTAAGAGGAAGAAGTAATGGAGGGATAGTTTGGAGCTGGAGTAACTGGCCAGTAAGGAGCAATAAGAAAAACCTAACACGGAGTGGCATGGATGATCAAAATCATCCTGTGAAAAGTTTAATGGGAGGATATACATACAGGTATTTGTTGGTCCAATCCTGACTAAAAGCATCTACATCCAGAGCAAGAGAATGAGGGACCAGAGACCAAAACAGAGGCAATTTGTTGTTGAGGGATGTGGCAAATGCATTGATATGAGGAGTATCCCACCAAAGGCAAAGCCACTGCAAAACAAAAGAATCAAGATATATGTTGTCTGAACGGGAAAGTCGATCCAAAACAAGATCAAAAGCACCTGGAAAATGACATGCAATGATACGAATATCTAGCACATGGACCTTAAAAAAAGAAGATCCAAAGTAGGGATCAAGAATGGATGCCACCTTGGTAATTGAGATAAGCAACCACTGTAGAATTGTAGATTGAGAAAATGAACCAAAGCATGGTATACAGTGAAAAGCTCCAGTATTGATATGATAGACCTCTTGGCTGCAGACCAATGTCCCGAAGCTTCCTGTTGATTGACTCATGCTCTCATCCCTGAAGGGATGCATCCATGAAAATGTGTCAATTTGGACGAGATGGAGGAAGCGGAATACCCATTGACACGTGAATCTTGTCCAACCACCAATGCAGATTGCTGTCAATGATCCCATGTAAGATTCCACTGCTTGTGAATATCCCACAGATGTACACAACCTAAGGGGAAAAGGGCTGTCATGGAAGATCATATCCCTAAAAGCATCAGAACCTCACGAGCTGTAATAGAGGAAGCAGTAAAAGCATGAAGAAATGATTTCTCCAATTTCATTAACCAGTCCACCCGAGCCACCTCCAGGAGCAGCCGATGAGTATGATGGGCAGACTCTTGTTCAGAGCGAGCTAACAGTAGCCTGTTGGCCATATAATGATGTAAAGCACAACCCGAGAGCATGAAAGTGGAGAGCAAATGCTTTGGCCACCCGACCAAAAACATACAAGACTGAAGCAAGCCCAAAAGGCAGTGCGGAAAACTGATAAACCACCCTGTGGTGAACAAACTAAAGACAGGGTCTCGACTGACGAGATATCAGGATATGCAAGTAAGCATTTAGGACATCCACAAACCTGGAGAAAAAGCCCACCTGAGAGTGAGAAACAACTCCATATTAAAATGGTGCAGAATGAGAAAATGATTGAGGTGGGACAAATCTATTACAGGCCACCAGGTTTTCTTGAGGACGACAAACAGCCTGGAGAAAGATGATGGACAGGTTTGATGGCCTGTTGAGACAGATGTTGACTAGTAGTAGGATCCTGAGGCATGGGGAAGGAAACAGGTACATAAGACAAATGAGGGGGAAAGAAATTGAAGGACAAGTCCCTCTGATAAAACCCAAATAACCTACAGATCTGTGGTGAAAGGTTGCCAAAAGTGTACAAATCTATACACATGAGCTCCCACTGAACTGGAACCCATAGGACAGTCACCAGGCTTGTTTCAGCTCTAACTATGACAAACATGCAACCAAAGAGGAAAGGGTAGAGTGTTGATACACAGACTCCATATGTGATTCCAAAGTCTCAGGTACATCACTGAAAATATACCACCAAAGAAAAGGGACCATTCTTAAATCCCTAAGATAAGGAGGTAGTAAACAAACCTAGGACAAGGCTGCATCTCGACCCAGGAGATGCCAACAACAAAGAAACCACATGTGTGTAAAGCGAGAGCCAAAAATGACAAATGAACCAATGTGAAAGTAATTAAGGAGAGCCAAAAATGACAAATGAACCAATGTGAAAGTAATTAAGGAGAGGCTTTCCCTCGAAAAACCCTCAGGATCTCTGTGGATTGCCTTGGGAAGGAGATGTATAGTAGATAAATACCACAGAAGGGAAGTAAGGGTAAGACAAAGGTGGGAAAACTGGGAATGGGATAAGTGCACAGGAAAATCAGGGACCACCCCCACACTGGTAAAATCAATCCCAACTGCTGAGAGTCGAAAATCGAACAAGTCTTTCTGATGGTAAACTAATGAATACTGATCTATAGCCCATGGAGGGAGAGGCATGCTGGCACCCTCAACCAATTGTAAAGCAAGTTGCTCAGCATGAACCCTAATATCCAGGGCTGGTGGGAAAACCAAATACTGAAATGAAGAACTATCATACAACAATGAAGGACAGGGATCATAGGAATCTAGGGAAATGAACAAAACACCACATACCTGAGAAATAATGTTTAAAAATGCTGTATTAGGCCTAGCTGATTCTGTAGATGGGGCATAGGATGACACGGCAAAATCCAGTGGTGGAAAAAGGCTATCAAAATCTTTGTCATCCCGAACAGGTTTGGCTCATATAGGAGGAAGTGGGGCAAGTTCAGGGGAAGGAGGTTGACCCCTATAACAACAATCTCACAGCAGATAATTCCAAATAAATCCAACGACAGGTCTCCCCCACCTGCAGCTTGTGAGATAGTGTTAGTAGGAGGTATGATAGTCGAAGTGGTAACATTAACCTAAGAATTCATATTTAAAATATAAATCAAATAAAATTGTTTGATGTATAAAAATTCTAGCAAGTATAAAAAACAGAGTAGGATATTAAGTTAACTAAAAAATTCTACCTCAATATGAAGATAAGAAAAATTAATGAAGAAAGTCCACTTTGGAAATTAAACTATTAAAAGTCATGAATTCGAATCATACGAAGAGCACCAAAACAAAACATCTTAACATGAGTACTGCCAAATGAGAAGTGATAGTTTGGTATAATAGAAGCACATGCGTTAAGAGAGATGTTCCATTTTTATTGGTGTAGGTTTGTCACATGATGATTTGCATGTGAGATGCAGTGGAATCAGTCAATTCCAAATGGGTGGAAGATTCAAGGCTGGTGGCATGTGCAAAATTATTTTTTTGCATATAGAGGGCAGCACTGAACAACAATAGCTATTTATGGGAGTGGAGGTAAAGTACCGTATAGGAACTATCTTGCAACCATGTTAAAAAAAAGTGTGGTAATAGAAGGAAACTATCACAACTGATTACACTATAACTATATAAATTTAAGAAAAATCCAAAGTATATAGTAGTTAACTCTTTCAGCATGGGCTCGGTCCTTAGGACAGACCTCATAACCATTTTGTGCTTGTTATAGTTTTCATGCTATAACTTATAAATTAGTAAGCGAATGTTAACAAAATTTGGCAGATTATCAGTCAACATTACTATGCTTTTATATGCAAAATATCAAATATTTTTATTAACTTGTAAGGTTTGTAAAGCAATGTTTCTCTCATGCCTTTTTTTCTTTTCACATCTTACCTATCTATCATGTAAAGTAATTTTTATTTTTAAGATTAAAAATACTTTTATCTGTTATTTTCAGTAATGAATCTCTGTATGGGTTTGGTAGACTTGAATAATCTTTCAACCACCATGAAAATTGGGAAATAAACATAAATTATGCCTCTTTCATTCTA
>NW_013665852.1:78597-83095 GCF_000517525.1 Limulus polyphemus | reverse complement strand
TTCATTCTAGAATTAACACAAATTATAACACGAAAACATAAATGTTTAGACTAAACAGCTTAAATCTCATAACATTATATATATATATATAGATATATATATATTTATTATTTTTTAGTATATTGACCTTTCAGCCATGCTTGGCTAACAATAGAGAAGTTACAATGATGCGACAATGTGCACTCATGTTACCGTATCAAATAACATAAAACTGACCTTTGGTGTGTACAAAGTAACTTGTCTTGGCTGTGTTTTAGTACAGTCACATTTCAATTATTATACATTATATATGTATATAGATTATTGCTATTTTGAAATAAGTTCTTAAACATAATTTTTCTAAAACATCAGTAAATAAAGAAGTAAAGTAAACAATCATCTCTTCTAGTTACAATCTTTGAACTCGGTTGCTGCTTGATGTAGGTTGCTGAAGCCTTTAAAAATTTTGCATATGGGAGATACATGTATACATTTTAATAACTAAAAAATCATAAATTATTACATTAATACCATAGAATTCCACTATAATCTATAAAGCTTAGTAACTAAGATGTATTTTAGTCTAAAAAAATATGAAATTTCAAGCAGACTAAAGACACACCCTACCTTGTTGAAATATTGGTTCAAAAGAAAGAATTGGTACAAAGTCCATTAAAGTGCTGAGAAAGCCACTAAGGGGACATTCTGAGCTTCTGATTGGTTATTCATGTCATATATAGAAGTAAATGTATATGAAGGAGTGTTTCCAAAAATGGAAAGAGGTGGGCAGGGTGCCACTGTGTTTGATCTATTACATGAGCAATATCTTGGCAAATTGAAAAGATAAGAGGCTCTTATTTTATATTCTTGCTTGTCAATATTGATAATTTCAATTTATAATTAGTTCGAAACTACAGACTTAGTATTTTGACTTCACAAACATCTAATTTGAACCAATGCTGCATTCAACATACCACATGACACACAAAAATCGATGTTTATCTGTGTTTTTTTATATATTTGCTTTAAAATTAAGAAATTGAGTAATATATAGTACTCAAATTTGAACTATAATCTACAGTTTGATACCAAACTTATTGACATAAATTCAAGAAATAGTCAACAAATGAGATGACATGGCCTTTCACCTGTGACCAGTCTTGAAAGGGTCAAAGTGTATGATAATTATTACAGGGTTGTAACTGGAAGAGAACAAACTGAGACACTTGCCTCACTCTATTTTGGAGCTTTTACTATGAAATGCAATTAAAATTACAAAAGGTAACATTAATGTTGCTAGAATATATGAACTTACCAGAATATTTGTAATATTGGCATGAGCAATAATTACTGGACTTCAAACACAAGTAGGGGACACCAGAACTTCCAAAAACTTGAAACAGTTCTCTTCCACTGCATGAAACAACATGCTTGACGTTCCTCCGATCCACAAGTTCCATTGCAGGAAGCAGTATACCGTGAAACATGAAATTCAGGCTTTGTATAGAATAAGAATTTATAAACAGAGGCTCCACTAACAAATATTGTAATAAGAATAACTGTGTATATTTCTAAAAAATAATAATAACAGAGGATAGTGAATTAATAATATTAACCTGATATCAGAAAAACAGATTTATGAAGTCTTAACATAAAATGATAAAAATCCTATAATCCAATGCTTTCAAAAAGGTGGAGTTTCTTCTTCAGGGGTAAACTGGGAACCAGCATGGCATATATGCATCCCACTGGCTTTTCAAACACATTTTTCAAAACTGTTTATGCACCAAATTTCTTGTGGCCCTTTGGCTACAGGGTTCCTAATAACATACATGTTAAAAAATGTTATAAAAAAAGAAACCATCAATTCTACATTCAATCCTACTACTGTTGGGGTTTCATATGTATTTTATTAAAAAATGAGTTATTTCACCTAATTTTGTGGTCAGTTCCTGAGTGTTATAACAGGCAAAAAATTAAAATTATGCAATATTATACAATACATGTGAACCCCAACAGTAGTGAACAGTATTTTAATAAAAACCAGTAATTTCTGGGTTAAGTAATAACTATTGATTCTTATTGGAAAGACATAGACAGAGGTATGTTAGGGAAGTACCATTATATAACTATTGGCCATTTTGCCAATATTGAGGTGATAACTCTTCATTTTATTCTCATGATCTGAAATATCAATGGACACGTGGAAAAAACTTTTGTTAAAAATATATTTTTTGCTAAAACAAAACAATGCTCACAAATTTGATCTTAGTGCAAAGAGACAAACATAAATTATTCTTGGAAGTGCAACACAGAATTTTCTTAGAGAGAGTTCAGCTAACTTTTTTTTGCTGAAGTTGAAAAATTTACTTTTTGCTTGTTGAAGCAGTCCAAGTGACATCTACCCTGTTACGGATTGAGATAATGTTTCGATTTGAAATAATCAAAAGCCGCTTTAAATAATTTAACTTTTACTAGTTGAACTGTACCCTGGATTTAGTGTTTAGAAATATGCCAATATTTTATTTAACTTATGCTATTTGCCAACAAGATTGATTCACACCATTTTTGTTTTGACACAAATATGTTTTAATATATATATATACAACAGTATAAGTTACAATGGCAACTATTACGATTAGTTATTACAAACCAAATTTCATAAAAAGAAATTTCACTAACTTACAAATAGCCTAAAATTGTCTTCCTAGTTCAGAGTCTCCTTGATATCCAGCAAGTTAATGTACATATAATTGGCGGGAAGCTAGCTAGCTTTGTCAGACATTGAATTGTTGGACCATTGAAGTAAGATAATATTTTCATAAAACCAATAATGTTCGATGAGAAATTAGTAATATTCTTGGAAAGATATTAACGTTTGATGAGAATTCACCGACGTTCAAAATTTATAACTGTTCCTGGTCAAATGTTGTATATTTTCCGGTTGATAAGGGTTAGCAAAATCACAGTTTATAGCTTACACAGTTATAACAATTTCCTAGTAGACTTGTCTCTTCTCTGTTGTTTTTATAGGCGAGACATATTTTCTAAAACTTCTGATAATACCGGTTATGGAAGTGAATATATATTGTTGATTTTTGAGTTCATGAATATTCTACAATCTTGGAGAATTGGTGGGAGTTTCAACATACGTAACTAACACGATAAGCTAGACACACACTCAAATATAAACTTATTCGAAACAAACGTTGACATTAAAATAAATATATAACAAATTTGTTATATGCAACACATATCTGATACTGCAAGTCACGCCTATTTCTAAATACAGATTCAATCCAAACAACGTTCATATTAGAAATAAATACATAATAATAAATTCGTTACAACTCCCTCCTTAGAGAATTAAAAATTGGCTTTTGACAATTTTTAATTAAGACATTATATATATATATTGGCAAGATTACCTTATGTATAATACATTATTTAAAGGGTTATACAGCTTCAATAATGATTACAATATAGAAAACAACCTGTACAAATCACTTTATCACAAAATTGTATAGTACATAAAAGTACATTGGCACAAATGTTATAAACCCTTATGATATGGATAATCTTCAAATCATATCCTCACAATATATATAAATTGCAATCTAACAACCTTATATTTTATTTTTATTTTCTTTCTTTCTTTCTCCTTTTCTGTCTTTTTCTTTCTCTCTCTCTTTCTTCCTTTCTTTGTCTTTTTCTTTCTTGTTCCTTCCATCTGTCTTTTTCTTTCTGTCTTTATCTCTTTCTTTCTTTGTCTCTTCCTTTCTCTCTCTCTTTTTCTTTCTGTATTTTTCTTTCTCTCTTTTTTCCTGTCTTTATCTCTTTCGCTTTTTCTTTGTCTTTCTCTGGTTAGACTTTCCGACCAACTAACAGGTATGATAAGCTTTGCAAAATTGATAAATGTCTTGTCTAATTTTGGCCAAAAGAAATATCTCATAATTTTGTCACCTGTCTTGTTGACACCTAAATGATCTCACATGGGGAGTTCATGGGCAACTTGCAATATTTCAGAAGGACATGCTTTGGAAACAACGATTTGATAAACTACAACCCAGTCCTCTGAAGCTGGTACATCTGGTGGTCTCCATTTCCTCATAAGCACACCATTTTTGAAAAATAACCATTTGGTATTTTCTCCAGTTCATCTTTTGGGAGTGCGTGTTTAAATAGTGAAGTGATCTGCATATCTTTTTCTCATTCGGTGATCAGTTTACTTTTAGTAAATGGAACTTCACTATGTGAATCAGATCCTCCATGTTCATCGTTGTCCCTCACCGAGACACATTTTCTAGAAACTTCTGATAATACCGGTTACGGAAGTGGATATATTGTTGATTCTTGAGTTCACGAATATTCTACAATCTTGGAGAATTGGCGGTAGTTTTACCACATGTAACTAACACAGTAAGCTAGACACACACTCAAATATAATCTTATTCGAAACAAACGTTGACATTAAAATAAATATATAACGATAAATTCGTTACAATCCTCCACATGAGAA
>NW_013665852.1:65023-78512 GCF_000517525.1 Limulus polyphemus | reverse complement strand
CTACAAGTCACGCATATTTCTAAATACAAATTCAATCCAAACAACATTCATATTAAAAATAAATACATAATGATAAATTCGTTACACCCCACAGATAAAGAGATGCTCACTTTGTAATGAGCTTTATGGTGTGATACAGGTATTTACAGGTAAGTTTCACCACTGATGGAAGAATGTTTTTGTTGACATTCCACCATGCCAAGAAATCTTTGTCTTTTATTTTTTCTTCATAACTATTAACCAGAGATGGAGATTTTTATTGTTTTTTCTATTTTATATCAAAGGCATCAATTAATCATAGATTTATTAATTTATTTTTCACATATTACATCAAGGTAAATTATTTAAAACTTTTATAAAATATAAAGACAATTTTCATGCAGAAAAGATTTTATTTCAGTATCAAAATTAGAGCATTTTTACAATTATCAGTTAACATTTTCCTATGCTAAAAATATATTTCTGATAGGTACTTACTTATGCTCACACAAAGCTATATCGATCTTCTTTTTGTCCTCCAAGCATTGCTGAGAAAAATGTTCATGTTCAGCCCACCAGTCTATATACCCCACCAACTGAACATGTACATATGATTACTCTCCACCAATAGTATTGCCCCACCTATATTGGTGCAGCTAGCTTCCTCTCCAATTCCTGCTCAATCCTCACTTTCAGAAATCGACAGGATCTAAAAGAATAATAATGGCAGTGGGTGGGAAGTGTGTGAGATAGGTAAGTACCTATCGGACATACATTTTCAGTGTAAGAAAATTTTAACCTCCGATACAGTCTTACCTTTTCTCACACAAAGCTAGAATCTTACACTGCAAAGGTGGAGGGGCTGGTGTAAGCACACAACATTGAAACCAAGCAGAAAGTGACCACCCAGAATGAATGGGTGTGCTCTAAGATGAACTGAATCACACATGTAGGGTACTGCATTACTTTTGAAACAGGTATGCCCTTCACCCTCGAGGAAGAAAATGAACCTGAAATGGGCATAAAAAAGGGATGTGCACAAATGTAATTCGTTCTGACAGGTGCAATCTATTGTAAAAAAACTCATCCTCAGCATTAAGAGGTTGAGGATCAATCAGATAAAAATGATTTATACATTTATAAAAATGTATTTATTTATGTATTTATAAAACTACAGAGTAACATAAATGAATTACGAGGAGGATATGGAACATTCACTCAACCGTGGGAACGGAGTGATGTCATTACAAGGAGGTTCCCACATAGGCTGGTCCTGCTCCATCCGAGAACTGTCCACCTTGGAATAAGCATCCAGGGGAAATGGAAGGAGGGAAACCAGCTTTGCCCTCATCTCACTGAGTGGATATATGGAAAGTTAAAAGTCTACAATGCACTCAGGAGGAAGTCTCCATGGTTCACTACTCCAGCAACTTGGAAGTGATAAAGACTCCCTTCATCCACTCATATAAAAAAGGGGGCAGTGGAAAGTCACACTGGAGAAAGTACAATGGGAGTTCATGATTCCCTATTTTGAAAAGCAGACCGTCCCCAATTTATTCAATCACTGGGTTAGCAGGGATGGGCAGAAATCCCATTCTGCTTTACTCATGAAAGTCAATGAGTGAGTATCCACAATTGATGAATATTGAGAAACATATGTATATAACAGCAGGCAAGCCACCAGTAGTCATGCAGTAGTCTACAGTGAGCATTATAGCACCATCAGTAAATTGTGTGTGTTTAAAGCAAAGCATACCTGTCCAAGCAACACCTACCACAGAATGGAATCCCATTAGAAGTGGCAAAAAAAGAGGGTCTCTAAAAATAAAACATAGATAACATTATGTGATAATACTTACCACAGTCAGAGGTGAACAGACATGTGTAAAATCACTATGGGAGGGAAACAATATTCACCTGAGGAAGATACGACCAGATCATGCAGATAATGAGTGATCACAGTATTGGAAGTAGTCCACATTCTGTCTTGAATTATTTCCTCCAAATGATGGTGAAGACGAAAAGCCAAAGGCACGATGATATGATGAATTTGATGAGAAGAAATGTTGTGGAGATGGCCATGTTCCATGGGTAAGTAACAACATGACAGCCTAATGATTTGACAAACCCAACCAGTTAGTGTGACAGGGGATAAATCATGGGAAACAGATGGATTCCAGGAAAGAAATAGTTGGGAATGTGAACCATGAAAGGAGGCAGTACATGCCACATAACACTTTAAGGAGCAAACTACTCAAAGAAGTCAATATGGATCAGAATGGGAGTACAGGTGGGAGATTGAAGGTACGGAAATGGGTGTGAAAGCCACACAGCCTTTACGAGTAGCATAGATCTCAGGAAGAAAGGACTAGTCTGGATATAGGATGACATAGTGGAAAGATAGAGGATAAGGGTGATATTAATGGCAAAAATAACTGACCGATGACATCTGCAAGCGAGGAGGAGAAGGAAACTGGCCTTGAGGGAGAGATAGTATATGGAACACATAAACAAACGTTCAAAGGGAGAATGGAAAAGGGCATAAAGAACCACACTGAGATTACAATGAGGCAATTAAAAGGAACGTGAAGGAAACATAACCCAAAAGGAATTGAAAAAGAAGAAAATGACAGGGGAAGACAAAACTTAGAGAAACGGAAGGTATTCAACAATGACACCTGATGGCTAAATTCAGTTGAAGTGGACAAGTCTTTGTCAAACAACCAAGTGAAGAATTGGGAAATATGAGGAATGGAAGGTGGGAAGGACAGAAACCACATCAAAGAGACCAAAGGCAGAAGGTAGAAAATGGAAGAATGTTGTATTGATCTGGAAAGGAAAGACACAGCACGTGGAGTCAGCTCTTCAGCTGAGGGAATGGACCAGACAAAAGCCGTGTGAAGACAGAGGGTGGTGACATCTGAATGAATGATGTACGACCGAGGTTGACGAAGCAGAGACCAAAACAGAGGTAAGGGGAGGCGAGGTTGTTCAAGTAAAGGTCAAAGCAGCAGGAAACATAGGAGGATAAGCATAGATATAATGACCCCTCCAATTTTAACTGAATGCATCTACTCCCAAAGCTAGTGGGTGTGGAATGGGAGATCAAAAGGAAGTTTGTTGTTCCAGTGTGTGGCAAAAGCATTGATATGAGGAGTACCCAGCTGAGAGCATACCCATTAAAAAATCTGTAAATTAAGGGACCACTTCATGGGGAGAATCTTGTTGGACCAAGATAAACGATCTGCAACCAGATTCAGAATGCCAGGGGCATGACAAGCTAAGACCACCATGTGGTGACTGAAAGCACAGAGATCTAGATTTGGTGATATAAGTGACCATTGTGGAGTTGTCAGAGTGTACCATAACCACCCTTCCCTGCAGGAGAGGAAGGAAGTGGGGAAAAGCTCAATGAACTGTCATAAGTTCAAGAATGTTGATATAGAGAGAAGACTCCTCGACTAACCAGATACCAGAAATCTCCTGAGAGTCGAGGTAAGCACCCCATCACCCTGAAAATGTTTCCATGACAAGGTGGAGGAAGTGGAACCCCCAGTGTGATCTGGTTTCTGTCTAGCCACCAAGCCAGGTCAGCCATGATTGGGGAAAAAAGGAGAACAGGGTGCTTTAAGAGATCTGAGTAAAAGTTCCACTGATTGAGGAGTGTCCAGTGAAGGGAACACATGTGCTTGACCCATGGGAATGAGAGCCTCCAAGGAAACCCACATCCCCAAAAAGAGATAGAACCTCACGAGCTGTGAGAATATGTGAGGTGAGGACCTTGCAGACTGCTTGCTCCGTATCCTGAGGACAAAGAGGAGAAGGCTGGGCCTGACTGAGGTGGGAATTGAAGAAAACCTCCAAGTGAACAGGGTACTGAGTGGGGTTAAAACCAGACTTCTGCACCTTTATCAGGAATCCCACTTGTGCCACTTCTTGGAGGAGCAAACGAGTGTGGTCTCTGGACTGGAATACCCAACCCTTGTGGAAGAAACGAAAATAACACGACTCAGGAGCAATGGGAATATGAAGATAAGCATCTGTCACATCAAATTTGGTCATCCAGAGTCCCGGGGAAAACACTTACTGAATCGAGAGATAGGACTCCATAGTGAAACGAGGGGAGTCACAAATGGAATTCAATTGGGACAGATCATTGATAGGTCTCCAATCTACCATCTTTTTGGGGAGCATGAAAAGACAGAAATAAAACTCCGGTGATATAGGCCACATCCATTCGATATCCTCCTTGTGAAGAAAGTCATGGACAATTTCTGTAACACAACTAAGTGATGTAGGATCCCATGGGGGTGGGAAGGAAATAGGAGAATGGAAAAGGGGAGGTGAGGATCAGTACTGAAGACAAAGACCTGACAGAAAAATAGAGCAATCTTGTACATGCCAGTCCTTAAACCTCCACAGCATCACCTAAAACACTGACATCAGTCAGCTCAGGTGTGGGAATAATAAGGATGGGGTCGAGAGCAAAGGAAGGCAAGGGCCTGGGAAAAGAAGAAAGAGAACAGGAAACAAGGATGGGAGACTCATGGGAGGAAGATGGAGGGTGAGATAAACACGTGGCCATAGAAGACAAGGAAGAATGCAATCTACTCATATCAATCTTGGATTCCAAGGGATCAGGATGACCCCCAAATATGGTATTACATAGGAAAGAGGCCTGATGCAGATCCTACAAGAATGAATGGGGGAGATGTACCCCCACAAGCAATGCATCACTCCCCAATAAGTCCAAACAGCACATGAGCCAGATATTAAGGGAAAGGGCAAAGGCCAATAAATGAGCCATAGTGAACCAAAGGAGGGACCTGAGCTCATCTGGAAAAATTCAGAGGAGCAACAGAAGGCCTCCAACAATAACTGACAAAAAAAGGAAACGTAAAAGGCAGGAGAGAGAAAGGTGAATCCTTGAGAATTGAGTCTGATTAAAATGAACAGTTGCTCCCAGATTTGAACTCCAAAGGAGAAGTAGAGGATCCAATTGTTAAGAATCTAAATATGGATCTTAAGAGCAATGATATGCCAAAGCAAGTTGGTCCAACACGTGAGGGGGGACGGGGCATACCAACACTCGAATGAAGTTGGTCTGAAAATCTTTGAGCATGAACCCTAATGTTGGGTGAAGGGGAAAAAACATAAAATTCAGAAGAAGGAATTTCAACAAGTAAAAAAGGGGAGGCATTACAAGCGATAGGAGAAACATGTAAAATATCACATACCTGATTAATAAGCTGTATAAAAGGAGTGGAAGGTAAAATCTCCTGAAGAGGTGTAGATTGTGATTGAACAAAATAAGAAGGTGCTGGAAAAAGAGAGTCCAAGTTGTCTTCTCCTTGACTGTATTCTTCCTGAGAAACATTGTCAGTTTGAAAAGGAAAAGAAAACATATGAATATAGCTCCCTGCAAATTGAGGCCTGTACCTCCTCTGCAGATAAAGTTGAACCTGAGCTCTGGGAAGACATACCAGTAACATTGTCGACTGTAACGGAAACTTCCATATTCAATACATTGAACCTTGAATTCATACTAAAAATACTTATAAATCAGAAACAAACGTAAAAAAAAACATTTTTTTTCAAATGCCAGGAAGGTATCTGTTATCAACCAAAAGTTAATATCAGTACTTCCTTAAAGTATACAGATGAAAGCTGTTTAAAAAGACTTACTGCCAGGAGAAATGGTAAATAGATGATATTTCAAATCACTTGTGCGTATCTTTACTAGCCCTAAAGCTACATTATCCCACCATGAAAGACTACAAGTTGTTCATGTCTTGCAGAGTTCAAAATTACCGAGTGGCCCCAAAAAATGCCAGCATGCCTGTAAATAGTGTCTACTAGGTAGCTTGCTTGGCCCTTTAAAATCAAAAGAGCCATTAAAAGTTTGACTCCACCTAAATTGATCTAAATGTTTCTTATCCAAGCAGAACTTATTACAAACCATGAATGGACCATCCCAAATTTATGAATGCTTGTCAGTCATGTACAGTTCATAAAAGTCATCACTATTAACTACTATGTATTCAAAGTAAATGCAATTTCATTAATAAGAATGCCATCATTTTGTCCAATATGCAAACTTTTTATATCAGTGAAATGGAATTGATATATAAAATTTCATTAATAAAATTTGAAATATAGAATGATTATTTGAACTTTTATAAAGATGACTACTGTTTTCAATAAGAATGCTAATTTTTAACTTTAATATATGACACCAAGACTGCATCAAGGCACACACCTTTGAAAGATGTACATACAAGTTCTTCTTTGTCAACACTTTCCAAAAACAGGCAAGTAAAAATTGAAAACTTGTAAGTTGTTTGGAAAACTGACTATACTGCTTATACATAATATTACTGTTTTACTAATCTTGTCACAATCGGAAATCACCAATTGTCAATTATTATACCACACAATCAACCGATTCTAATTATGTACAGTAAAATTGATTATTTCATTGTGTAGTATTGTAATGACTACAGAGAATGTATTTTGAAGCTTCACTAAATTCGAAATGGTTGAAATTATCAATAAATGTGCAAGGGAAAAAAATCACAATCTCCTTTCCATTATTTATTTGGATGAATGTAAAATGAAAAATGGGAACTGACCTTGTGGCTAGTACATGATTGATACATAATGTTTATGCGACCATTGTGAGAGACAAACAAATTGTAGAGGTTTATTGCCAAAATTCATCATTCACTTCAGCCATGAGTTTGAAGACTTTTTTTATCACTCTACACATTTTAAACTCAACCACTTTCTAAACCGAAGAAAGTATTCCAACCAAAGGTAAAAAAAAATGACAGTGTTTGAGAGTTTTTTCGTAAAGAGAGGAATCTTCAATTCAGTTGCTGAAATATTTTTTTTTAATTGGCCTTATCAAAAAAATGCTCCTAACTGTATCTTTATTGCATATGTAGTGATCAAATTTCAGCCTTAAAAAAAAATGACAACTTTAAATCTATTATGATAAAGAAGTCCTACATCATGCTGGTGTAATTATTTAAAAGTTATCACCTCCTGGCTCGACACACATGCTTTCATCAAACGTGTTTCAAATCTCAGCATTTAAACTGTCAATTTTGACATTTGTCTGAAATCACAAAATATTAGCTTTTACTGTCAAGAAAAATGTATACACTCCCCCGTCAGTTACAGGTGCAATGGGCAGTCAGTTACGACAAATGCCCACTTTCGTGATTCTTGTTTTTCAACCATTTGTTTCCTTCTCGAAAAAAATCAAAATATCTAGTTCTTCTCATTCAGAAGCAATCCAACCAATTAAAAATTATGATTGTTGAGCCACAACTAACTTTATGGTAATTTATTGGAACTGTGCATATTTATAAGTAACAGGTCTGTCAAATGATGAAATGAAATGTTCCATAGCCATCCAATACGTTAGTTATTTTGTAAATATTTGTATATACCTGTTTACCACTTTCAATCAAACGTGACATGCTCAATTCAAACAATTCCCCCTATTGCAAAGTAATGGGACATTCCACATTTTCATTTGCTCTGTTGTCATGTGCTTTTCGGTGACCTCTCCAAACAATGAACTAATACACAGTGCAGTACTAATGGGAAGCCACATGGTGTATCACCCGAGAACTTTGCAAGAAAAGTCCACGTAGATCTCCGGCAAGTAGACAGTGTGTATTAGCTCTGTGCATAGGGTGCTGTTATTGAATGTTTGCTAATGTATGGTTCATAAAGAAACGGGTGTGCTTTGCAATGTGTGGAGCATTGTTTTTTTAACCTTTCTTTTGTTCAGTGTATCAACTTATGTAAATAAATGGAAAACAGACAAAGAATGTTTAACTGATGATATTTCATTTTATGGTGAATAATGTTTCCTGTCGAAAGGAAAAGTACAGGGTCGTGACTGTAAGCATATTTACAAATCAGAAGATTGTTGTTATAATTAAAGTGGTCTCGATGGTGAAATTTTATTTCTTGGCGATTGGTTTTCCATGATTGAGAAATTCTATTGATTCTGATTTTCATCCAATTATGCAATAACTGGCCGATTCTGATTGCCAACTGATTATCGGTGAAACACTGCATAATATAAAATAATAACTTTAAATGAAGAAAAAATAATGATTTAAAAACAGGAATAATGATGCAATTCTCATGATGGTCTCTCTGATGCATTCTCCACTTCAATTTCATTACTTAATTTCACCAGGCATAGGAAGAAAAGCTGGCCTTGGGCTGCTATCATCCCTGGGGTTAAGGAGCAGCTACCTAACATCTGTGGCCTCTTTGACCCACTGTTGTCTGTACCAGCTAGTTCTGCTGAAGCAGAGAGATGATTCAACAAGATGAAGATGATCAAGACCAATTTGAGATCTTGTCTGGCAACTGACAGGATCACTGATCACCTTCTGGTCATGCTCCACTTACCTTCAATAAGTGACTTTCATCCCATAACAGCTATCCATCTTTGGAACTCAGGATCACTTCACACAAGGAGACCAAAGGCTGGCAAGGACCAGATTGAGAAGCAAGTGCATGAGAGCGATGAAGAAGAGGATGAAGAAAAAATCCAAAAAATGGATGTTGGGACATCATCGGCTACTGACATTGATGCATACTGGATTTACTTTCATTATTTATTTTGATTAGGAAAGGACACTAAGTTTAATTAAGACATTTTAGAGCTATTTGCACATTTTCCTTATGTTGTTAATTTGAGGAATTTGGTTATTACAAATTCAAATTCATGAATGAATAAATAACAGTTGTTTCAGGATATGAAAGAACCGATAGCTATAAAGTTAATGGCAATATAAATTGTATGAGTTTTCTACCTCTCCATCAAAATTGTTTTAAATTTTATTGCCAAATATGTGTCAGGTTGATGGTAATGGGTTATATACTAACAAGAATAGATTCCACTGATAGTGATGCAAAGATTTTCTTTCATTATATATTTTGACCAGGAAAGGACACTACATTAAAGGGGAACAAAAAAGTTTCTGTTATATCATGCTTTAGAGAGAAATTAAATATGATATACAGATTAAAAATCATTTAAGTAGCCTGAAAGAAATGGTTTGACCTTTTTTTTCTTTCATGAAATACGAGTTCACAACAAAATAAATTGAGATATGTTAATATCTTTAGTTTCCTTTCAACTTATGTAACATCTGCTATTTAATTCAGTGATTTTTTCTGATAAACTCCACTATAGAGTACACTTTACAGTGAGCTATAGGATTGACCCCTAAAAATATGTTTTTGGGGCCTGGCTGGCTCCCTAAGAAAAGTTAAGTGTGAGCCCTGTCTTGTTAATAAAAAAGGATGTGATAGTTATTATTTTAATGTGTGTTTGCATGGAGGTGTGTGTACAACAATCAGCAAAATTAAAAATCCTATACAACAACAAATATGTACAACATAAAATGCTCAAGACATGCTACCAGGGACACCCTAAGCTACATCCGAGTAATTTCCGAGTCTGTTTTCTTTAAGCTTTGAGTACAAATATTTTTGATGCTAATGTACACTGCTCTAAACATTTAAAGATCATGAAAACAAATATAATGAACTACTTAAAGATAATGAAAACAAATATAATGAACTACTTTTAAGTTAGCTAACCAATCATCTCTGGGCTTATATATGCAAAATGTACATACTGATGACTTGAAGGAAGTACCTTTTAAGGCAAAATATAAGCATATCCAATTTCAAAATATATATATATATATATATATAAATCTAGATTTTATACTATATAATTAAATATCCAATATTACACTGTTTTTTGTACATTTATGTTAAGCTACTTGTATAACTAAAAATATTTATCAGAAATTCCAAGAGGGTGTTCATATTTTTATTCTTTCTTAATTGAATTTTGTTAAAAGCTATTCGAGAGTCATCTGCCCTACTTTGATTTTTGGGTGTGGTACAGGCAGTGACATTGAAAGAGCTTAACAGAAGATTGGAAGAGTATTGAAAAGATCAATGTTGGAATGTAGAAAAAGAGGTTTAATACGTAGTTTGGAGTAGAGTGGTAGTATAAAATAGGAAAGCCTAGATGGACTAAATGGCCCTTGTTATCCTTTGGAAATGAAATAATTTATAATGCAATAACTTTAAAAGTTTTGGAAGAAATTGAGATGTAAGAACACACTACATACAACCATAGAAATATTGAGAAAAAGTTCAACCCTATACATAATAACTATATTTTCAAAATGAGTTCATACAAGGAAAATGTCCTCACAAATACACAAGTCAAAAATGTTCATACTTTAAATACAGAAACATTCCTTCGAAGTTCTGATTCCTTAATTAAAAGTAGCATCTTACTGTAGGTATTATCAATACAAAATTGCTTTTTAATACTACCATAAAATGAAATATGAACATATTTTCCCAAGCTGAAACTAAAGGCTAGTTTAATAAATGTGAAAATATATTACATACGAATAAACTGCTTAAAACAACACTTCATCATTTGTCATTAATTTTATTACACTTTCAAAACAATCATGTTTTTTTATATTAATTAGTGTATATGATGTGAAACTCTTTCCTCAAAATCATACCTAGCACACTTCTTTCTTCTAAAACCTTTACCAAAATTAATACACATAGCTCTTTTAACTCTTTCACATTTATGTATTCAGACATTAAGAACACTTTCCTAATTTCAAAGTAAACTGATCAGTGATTTAGCAAATTAAAATATACTTACGCAGATAAAACTTCATCTGTCACTGAAAAATCAAATTGAAAAAAAACTAGTTTAAAAAACAAGAGTATTAGTATTACAAAAAATTGTGTAACATATTTATATTCTATCTGTATTTTCATTAAAATTTAATTTGTTTTGGGTTATTTGACCATGCACTGAATCATGATCTTGTGAAATCAATTAAAATAACTCAATATCAACTATCATAGTAATTTAGTATCACTATTAGTATTACTATCAGTCACACACGTCTCCAACTCAGTGCATATGACCTAAAAAAGACAAAAACAAGTTGCAAATGTCTTGATTAACTTCAGTTAACTTAAACTAAAATAGGTATAGCTCTATGAATTTTTTCTTACGTTTTCCTCGTTCGTGGTAAACGCGTCTAACTTCTTGAAAAAGCTCATCAGCCACGCTTTTTGCCAAATGATCCATAGAAACAACAAAATTTACTGTACCGAAATGAATTTAAATTTAACGTTTTATTTCAATTTCCTCTGAATAAATACATATAAAAAATCAACCTTAGTAACAAAAGATATTTTTGCTTCAAAATTGTTTTTAAAATTGAAGCCTAACTTCGAACTTAATAAACATTTGACTTTCCCGGTTGTTACTTGTTTATCTATTAAATAACTAGAGGGCAATAATGATTATATTACCCGAAAAAATGTATTAAAAGTTGGACAAAAAACACCTCTGGTTATTAACTAAAACAAATAAATACTCTTATTCTGATAATGTTTGCAACATGTAGTTTTGTTATTATAAAAGACTTTCGCCACAGTCACTAGCTGGCTAATCCATATACCTAATGTGTATGTATTAGCTCTACGTATTAAAATCTCTATACTGGACGTATTTCGAAAGATAATAGATCCAACACTTTTGACAAGTTCTTTACATACCCTACGCAAAACGACTGGCGATGACAGGACAAAACTGGAGCGATGTGAAAATTATTATTAAATTCTGTTGTTGTTGTTTTTATATATATTCTTCGCGTAACAACTTTGAGACTGAACAACCAGAAAGCAGCTTTAGTGCACGTGGTGCACATTATTGAAGCAATATCATAAATGCAAAATAGAATAAGAATCATACAAAGAATAAAGATATTCAAAGCGGTATAACAAAAGGCATCGCAACTACAAATGCACCAAACTAATAGGAATCATATGCGAACTGCCGCTGGTATGAATAGAAATTTTTCTGCGAAAATATAATATTGCTCCAGGTAAAATCGCGTCGCGTAAAGACCTGTGGCGATTTACTTGCAATGCGACTGTTTGGAAAAATCCCACTTGCTTGACAAGGCATGGTGACCATAACTTGAGCATATTTTACACAGAGGAGGAAAAGCCTTTTATGCTGTAACTGTAGTTATAGCTATATGCTGCATACTAGGCAAAATGAGTTACTTTGAAATGGCATTTCACATGGAATGTTGAAGATACTGTTACGCCTCCGGTCGTCAGTTAATTTTCCGTAAAAATTCTTTCCGAAGAAACTTTACCGATACAAGTCCTTTCTTAAATAAAACTGGTTTATTCTTTCTGAATACAACTTTACGATACACTTATTTTCAACAGTCGCGCTATAACAAACGCTATAATTCACAACGAACTTCTCACGTGCTCAGCAATATTCTGTCCGCATACATTCAATTACTCATTACATTGCCTCCGTCACGTTGTGACCGTCTTATATATAAAAGAATACCGAGATCTTGTAAACTCCCGATATTTCATGAAGGTTCGAGAAGGAAGTGGCGTGATACAAGCGTCACGTGACCTGCGTTGTCGTAACACTGCCCCTTCCTTAGTATTGTTATTAAACCAATAACAATTAACAATAACTTAATTAGATGTACAGAACTGCAAACACAAAATTACAATAGAACAAAGTCTCTTAATTTTACTGGACGTATCTTCTTCCGTACTGGTCTCCGTCTCGTTGGCTTCTGCTTCATATGGGGTTCATCTGCTTCATCAGGAAATGTCCTATCGTCGATAACAGTCACTGATATCAGTGGTAGTAACTTCATCAAGAGCTTCACTGTTTCCCGTTTCAACACTGAGTAGACTTTCTTCTTCGACAGTGGCCTTTCCAGGTGACACATCTTCAGCGGCGTCTTTTGTTCCATTGTTCACTTCGTCTCAACTGAAATGTCCTGGACCATGATAACGCCAAAGCCTCTTGGCATGCACCATCTGTTGCTTACCTCGCCGACCACATTTTATTTGGAAAGTCACGTCTAAGAGACGATCCACTATGTCATATGGGCCTTCCCATGGAGATGACAACTTAGGAAACTTCCCTTTGGTCTTCCTGGGATTATACAACCACACCTTGTCTCCTGGTTCAAAGCTGACTTCAGTAGCTCTCTTATCATAAGATAGCTTTATCGAATCAGCAGACGTTTTGAAGTTTGAACGCACTTGATGGTGAATATCATCCATCCTTTCCGATAACACTTTCACAAACTCTGACACATTCTCAGGCAACTCTTCATGAGGTGGGCATCCTGTTACCAAATCCACTGGCAACCGAAGTTCCCGACCAAACATCAACTTTGCTGGAGTGCATCCAGTGGCTTCATGCTCTACTGTTCTATAGGCCATCAACGATGGAGGGAGCAAGACGTCCCAGTCATCTTGGCAGCTATTACAAAACTTTGCCAATTCCTATCCAAGTGTACTTTTCTACCATCCCAGCAGACTGTGGATGAAGTGGCGTTGTCCTAGTCTTTCGTATGAAAAA
>NW_013665852.1:51995-64136 GCF_000517525.1 Limulus polyphemus | reverse complement strand
CGTTACGACAGCGGGGTCACGTGACGAGTATTCTAGAAGATTCTCTAGTGTGTTGCGACAGCGTTGCGTCAACTGACGCTGGTAGCACATGTTGAGAGTCTTAGAAGTTTCTAGAACAGGTAGTATTATCGTATATAAGTGCGCTAAACAGTGAGAGAGATAGACGGAGTCGAAGCAATAGTGGAGACAAAGACAGTTAAGCAACATGACATAAACGTCAATGTTGGAAAGCAGTGTTAGCAAAACGCACCGGCTTTTCCATAAATTAGAAGTTGTTAATCTAACTGATTTTTACCAAACGTTATTCTATGAAGAAGAAAAAAAAGAGACAGGTTTTCACTCTAGAACTATAGTGTGTCCCCACAGTGAATTGGTGAATTTTCTTAAATGTACAAACTATAAAGCAGTTAATTATTATGTTAAGCATATATCAAATGCTCTAACAATTAAGTTTGCAACACATTCCAACATGCAGTGGTCATAAAATTTACTTTACATATACTTCTATGAATAAACCTTACAATAAACATTCATTTCTAACTGTACTAAAATCAATAGTAATAATTTATTTCCAGAAACCACAATAGTAACATACCAAATATAATTTATATCTAACTGTGAAATAATACAGTATATTTTACGAAAATATAACAATAATAAACGTAATTAGCGCGTGTGCGAAACAGTCGTGGCGACATCTATCCAATGTATTACAAAACATTAAAAATAAGCACCTTTTCAAAGCAAATGTCAAACTAATTGCAACACTTCGCATGTATGAAGAAGTAACTAAAAACAATTGAATAACAGAATATTTTCAGAATATGATTTTTCTTTCTTTCTTCTGCATTTTGTTCTTAAATATGGTAAAATAGAATGATGTAGGTATAATGAGAGACAAGAAAAAAAGTCCAAAATAAATTCAAGTTTTTTGGTGCAAAATCTTAAGATAACTTTAATATAACTGGTCATCCACACAAATAGCTTTGTATCATGCCAATTTTACCTAAAATCTTGAAAAAGCTTAACAACATAGTAATGGTTTTAACTGTTATTTTTCATTAGTCTCTTTGAACACTGGGAAAATTCCTGATGACTGAAACTAGTGAAGCCTGCAAAAACAATCAGCACAAAAGGTGGGTCGAGGGTCAAGGGAGAATCTGTAGACCCATTACCTTGATTTCTCTTGTTGACAAAATCTAAGAATCTGCTATTAAAAGCCATTTAAAAAAACATTTGGAAAATTGCCATATTAAATAATGATTCTTAACATGGTTTTAAAAAACATTTTTTCTTGACCTACCAATTTGTTGGAGTATTTTTATGTGTCTCCACCTTTACCACTTGATGTTGTTTATCTTTATTTCAGATCCTTTCAGACCTCACACAAGATTAATTAGTAAGCTAGATGCTTATAGTGTAGTAGACTAGTTAAGAAGTACAGATAAAATTAATTTGGTGGAAGTAACCAAAATGATTGTAAATGGGCACTTAATTGAGTATTCTCAGAGGTCTATCTTAGGAACTTTGTTGTTCATCATGTATCACAGAGTCAGTATATATGTGGCGATGGCCAAGGTACTCAATAGGCATAATACAAATATGCATGATAAAAAATCAACAATGATAGAGTTTTATTTTAAAAGATGATTGCCACTCACTTTCATTTGTTTCTCTACCCAACAAACCAAAAACAAGGCAAGAAACCATTGCTAAGATACCAAACCAGAAAGTGAACAACCCATCAAATTGTTGATCTTTCTTCTTCTTGTATCAGTCAAGGTAACTGTACACCTACCTTATCACTGATGTTCGTTTAAACCTTAATCCACTCTATGTGTTTCTGTACAGTGCATGATGTCATTGCTTAGTTGTAATAATTAGTAGTAATTTTGAAAAAAATAACTATAATTTTCATGTAAATTATGTTATTATTAACCCTTGAAATTAGCTTTTTTACAGAAATCTGGTGTTCCTTTAGAAAACTTAAGTACAGAGTAAAACAGGGATTACCAGCCAACAATGGGTGTACATTAGATGACTGTAACATGTAGAATACTCAATGATTTGTACACTCTACAATCAGTTACATTGTAAGATGTATACTTGGCTTTAATATTACTGCAGTTGGAAGTTATATAATCCTGACTGTTAGTATGCAGTTTGTTTATCATAATATCATGGTCTTTTCAGGGTAGTTATCAATGTAGTGTAGCTATAAGCCTAGGACTTGTGTACAAAGAAAACCAAATGATGAATAATAGCAGTCTACCTGTATAGTTATACAAATAATTATGTAGCACAATTTTGAGTTTGTTTTTTATCAAAATAATGATCATTAATAAATTATTTAGCAGTGTAAATATCCCGGGTAGACTGCTATTATTCAACATTTTTATATGCTTTGTTTATAGTGTAAAAGTCTTGGTAGACCACACGCTATAGTGTAAAAGTCCCGGTAGACCACACGCTATAGTAGCACCAAAGAAGGTTCTTATAGTCTTATTCCAGACTCTGATAAACTTCATTTAGAGTACTGTTTGCAGTTTTGCTAATTTTATTACAGGAAGAATAATGACATTTAAAGAAAGGGTGCAAAGACAGACTACTAGAAACAATATTGGATTTATTTTAAGATATTTAAATATGAAGAATGGCACAGTTCATAACTTACATTCTTTGGAGAGCAGAATAATTGGAAAAGGGGAAATTCAAATGTTGAAAATTGTTTGAGGTGTAGACACTCTATGGGCCAATTTTCTGAATAGTGAATGAAAAAGTTAGAAATTTTATATAAATTTTAATATTAAAGCTTTCAAATTTAAACTTTGAAATCTAACACAAACTTATTCTGTGAATGAGTTTCTTAGGGTCAGTTTTATAAACTTGTGTAATGACTTACCAAATGATAAGTTTGTGTGCAGTTAGTTTCAATTCCTTTAAAACTGTCTGGGTGTGAAGCCTTAAGGATATACCAAAGTTGGTTAAAATAAATATGCATTTTCTTATTAGGAGCAACCCTGATGTACTGAACAGCCTTCTGTCATGTTGCTTATAGGTTTTCAACTCTGCTATGTTCAATTGAAAATAAAAAGAAATGCTACATTCTCTTTCTCAAAAAAAACAAATGTGAAATGCATAATTATAATTTCAAAGTTGTTGGTTTGTTTTTTCCTTAGCCTCACAACCAGTGTCAACATAGATGGCATATTAAAATTTACAATCTTGAGATAATGCACGTTTGACATTTATCCTAAACAGGTACAAGTAAATTGATTTTGAAAATAGGGTTGTATGTAAATTGGTTTAAAATTTTTTAGTAAAAAATAATAAATGGGAAAAACTGGTTCTGTCCCTTGTTCTTGCCTTTTATTTTTTAAGTTTTAAAATAAAATTCAAATTTTTATAAAGTTTAAACAGTTATCAATATAATATGATCTTCTGAGTGAAATAATATGTTAACCACACTATAAAATATAATATACGGTATACCTACTAATACTATATCTTGTGCCGAAGTTAAAAATAAAAGGCCTTTCAAATTTCATATAGCAACTTATGCCATTCATTATATCTCGTTTAAATTACATTATTAATATTAGCAATAATACTAATGCTAATATTACTAATAATGTTTGAAGCTCATATTATGTATATGAGGATTATTATTAACAGTAATACTATTATTAGTAACAGTAATCTTTATAGATTATAGTATAGTATAGGCTTCAATTTTCAACAAAATTCTGGTTAGAGCAACTCACCTTCCATTACTTTCATTTGCTCTTTCCATATTAATTAATTGTCTAGTTTTGGTTATAAGTTACGGTAATTAACGAAAGCATGAACGAGGTAAACATCCACAAAAAAATTAGTTCTTCATTATCATATCACATCCACCAAAACACGTGGATACATAAGTTCTTACTAAACTTCCACCATATTCTGTAGGGGTTACCGAAGCGTCATCTAACATACATGAGAGTATCTTTAGGTAATTTTTTAAACATAAAGCTTCAAATTAATTAAACAAATTTGAGAAAAGCTATATTTGTGATACTTGATGGTCTTTTGCGAAGGGCATTATATAAATTTCAAGAGTTATAAAAGTAGGGGTTGAACCTAGCTTTTGTGATGTTCCATACAAAATTGAAATGCGAAGTTTTCAAAAGAAATATGAAACGAAGTTTCATATATAATAATTGTTAATATTGCATAAATATTAAATGATAAATTTACTTCATTGCTCAGTATCAACAAAAATAATAACAGTAATAAAATACCAACAAGCAAAACGAATTAATTCAGAATAATATTACAATACTGAAATAAGACAGAAATCCCTAGTGTATATAAATAATACAGGAATACAATTTAGTTGGTGTAATCTCATCTACTTACCACGCGTGATAGCTGTGTAATTTTTTACCGGTATAAACTAAAGTACACGTTTTTTTAAAGAAACTTAAAATTAATTTCCATTCTTATAATGAAAGGAAAATTTGTTCTTAAAATGTGCCAGTTTCACATAAAACATGCTCGAGAAAATCGTTAAGTTAATCTTATTTCAGTTTACTTATGTTCCTTTGTTGTCTGTAAAGTAGATAATGCCTGTTATTGACCAGGAAGAACATTGCTTAATATGAAAAGTTGAGCAAGGATGTCGACAGAAGTATTCTTTAACGGTTATTCAGGTAATGTCTAAAGGTTACGACTCATCTGTGGTGTAACGAGAATGACAAGTTGTATGCTTAACGTGTGTCGTACTGGGTTTCTCTAGACTACCAAACGGTAGTTTTGATCTTTTGTAGGTGTTACGACGGCGGAATTCAAGTGACGCTGGTAACACGTAATGAGTATCTAGAGGGTTCGGGAAACATCACGAATAATCTAGTATTTGCTAGACGCCCTCTATTCCTGTATATAAGCGCGCTAGATAAAGCGAGACAATTTAATCGGAACTCGAAAAGCAGACAGAGAGATTGAAGATATAGACAGATAATCGAGTCAAGCCGTAAGTAAAGTGTGTAAATCATTGTGAATTATAGCGTGTGTTTAAGTTAAAGTGTCTGTGGAAATTCTGTGTATTGCAAAGTTGTATTGAGGAAGAATAAACTAGTTTTATTTAAGAAAGGACTTGTATCGCTGAAGTTCCTCGCGAAGAATTTTTTACGGGAAATTAACAAACGACCAGAGATGTAACAATACTTATTTCTTTATCCTATTTAAGTTGTAATCAAAGTCTGCCTTCCTAGAATATTTGACATTCTGGTATAACCATATAACACGAGAGAAGAACTTTTCTTAATAACTTATTAAGATGAAGCTAGTAGGCGTTTTTAAAATCAAATTTATATCGTGTTAAAGCTATTGGTTTTTGAAGTAGAATACGCAACTGCAGCTAATTTAATTTTCATATTGAATTATGAATTTCTTTAATCATATATATTTCCTGGATAAAATCTGATAAAAAATGGGGATGGTGCTAGCTGCAATGTTAGTTATATAATGATCCCCGAATTTAAAAAAATGTAATTTTATTTCTTTATCGTTTAATCTTGTTTCAAATGCTAATCATCAATTTTTTTATCACGTTTATTCGTTACGATATATATATATATATACTTTGTAATTTCCATCAACTTTGTTAGCTCTTAATTGACCAGTGCTTTAATTTTTTTATCATTGTTCGAAAAATACCTTTCTCCAGTTAGTTTTTAATTTTTTTCTCTTGCATGGCTGGGTGCAAGTTGACTTAATGGTAAAGTTCTGAATTTTGGAGCTGGCGAACAGGATCTAAAACCATATGATACCACAAAATATTTCTTACACCTCAAACTGAGAGTGCTTTATAAGAGTAACAGTCAATTCCTTAATGTGGATGGTGGGTGCTGCTGACTGGCTGTCTTCCCTCTAGTGACCTAGTCAATAGTCAAAATTAGGGACAGCGGCGCATAGCCTTACTAGCTCCGTCATAAATACAAAATATAAATGTCATCTCAACCCCAGCTTAGCAGTTTGTTTTTCATAGCAGGTACAATTTGTAATTTGTTTGAGTTTTTATTTTAATCCAAACATACGTGTCAATGACATCAACAAGCTTCAAACCATTTCTCAGTTTATAATAGAATACCACAAGTTCAGTCTGCTGATTTCTACTGGCTATATATAGCACATAGAATGTGTTAGAAAAATCTTGATAATACTTTTATATGTGTGTGCGAGTGCATCTGTAATACTTCAACATTCTCAACACAGCTAGAAACACACCAGATCTTGTGATATATAAGCATATCGTGCATTTTTTATCTTCTTATTTTAATATAGTATTATTCGAAATTTGTTAGTTATTGTGGTGAGTGCAGTTTAAGAAAATAATTAAATTGCTTTTGTTCTAGCTGTCTTTGATCTTTGTCATTCTCGAATAGGACCGAATAGGGGGTATGAATGTAATGCTGCACATTATGCAAGGATGTCGACAGCAATGCCCTCCCATAGTAGGCCATGGCAATGCCTTTAAATTAAGACCCTCCTTAAGTTTGAATAAGAATGACCAGTTATTTGGTTAGCAGTAGTTGTTCTGGATAAGTCTGGTGTTATCTTTGGGATATATGACCTTGACCAGTACAGTTTGGAGATAGAACAGTTTACTATCCAGTAAAAGTAATTATCCAGCGTCCTAAGCAAATATACACACTGTATTTGTGTTATTAAATAAAGATTGTTCACCGTGTCTTACATTTTGTTCAGTTTCTTTATTTCATTCTCACAAACTCAGTTTCAGAAAAAATCAGAATTACTTTGTATGAACATCATGGCAAATCTCCTGTCATTCAGTGGACCTATCTTGTAGCTCTCAATTTTACCTGAGGATACAACAAGTTTAATATCATCAGCAAGATTTATTAATTTATAAATTACAAATTTTGCTCTTTCAAGATGATTAATGCAAATAAGAAAGAACAAAGACCTATGCTCTGACCCCTGTGATACTCCACTAATAACAAAAGTTTGGTTTGACTGGACTCCATTGATAACAACAATGAATTTTTAGTATTTTTAAAATGTACATTTTATATACTTTATTGATGCAAACCCTTTAATTTGCTTATATGTACACTAATTTTTCCGTTAATTCCTATATTATCATATCAATAAATAAATAATTCTCTTGTAGTGCGAGGTATTTTTAGATAGACACTAAAAAAAGGACGCAATTTTTTAAAATTCATAGGGTGTTCACTTCCAATGTGAATTACTATTCTTTGAATGTCTGTAATCCAATTTTTTTAGGAGGGGGAGCATTCATATTAGATCCATTTAAGCTAGTATCTTATTCTACGTTGCATCGTTGAATTAAGACGGCGCTAGCATAGGAATGACATCAGCAGTCTAAAAAAACAAAACCAACACTCAGAGAAAGACATTAAGTAATAGTCATGCAACACAACGCTACACAAACCGAACATTAAACTGTAATTCAACATTTGAAGGAATGTGTGAGAGGTATAAAATTGCCAGTTAACATTCAATTTTTTCTACGCACACAACAATTACATAAAACAAGTTTTCAGACAAAATACACTACAACCAGTTCCCAATAATGTGGGAAGTGAAAACGGGGATTATTTACACGTAGTTTGATTTTGGCTGGTTGTTTCTTCTCTCTCTCATCAAGCACTGTTCGAGAAGTTCAAAATGAAAGTCGTTAGCAGCCGACGACCCTCTATCCTGGTAAAGTCCATGCAATGCTGAAGTTGAATCGGCTTATAAGCAAGCAACGTGGAAAACAACCTAAACTCGCTTGAGCCTTTCTGTGATTCACGATATTACATAATCAGGCATGTTGTGCATAAATGTGTTTATTCACTTTTTGTTTCGTAATAAACCTGCTCACTATTCGCGTTATTGTACTAACGTTTAACTTAAAAGGTCTAAATTTTTCACTATTATCTTAAATATCCATATCTAGAATCAATATTTCACCATAAAAACAGGAGAAATAATAGAATCCCGATACCTCTCACTGATATAAATATACGTCACATGCTCGCAATGTCTTACGGATTCAACACATTACCGAAAAGAAATCAAACCATACATGGCAAGGTGTGCTTGTGTGCTCGGCGGGACAAATTAAAAGCGCACGCGCAATATTAGTGTGGCAATTTGCTTTAGTCATCTTGTCAGCGAAACGTGAGCAAACGGGGTGACTAAAAAAGATATTTACAGATAAAACTTATTATATAAATTTGCACGTAGTTACTCTTTAACCGAAAATTATACTCAACTTCAATTATAGGGGTCATATATTTTCATCGAGTAATAAAACAAAGATAAAAGGTAAGATACAATTAAATTAATGTGTGGTTTTACGTTTGCTCCGCTCACATATGTAACTCTCTGAGTATTAGAACGTTTGCTGGTTTTTAATAAAATATATTTTTCACTATCTCGTGGTATATTGTGTTTGTATGTGGAATATTAATATTAGGAATTATATCCTGCGCATATTTTCTAAGCAAACATAAAATCTTTTATCAGCGATTGTGAAATACTGGAATATCACTGTAACTGATGTTAATTAACAAATAAAATGATTAAAAATTAATCTGTAAATAGCTGCAGCTACATATATTTTCATTTGTTTTTACAGTGCCAATTACATGTAATGTTTGTTAATTAAATATTTATGTTGTCTGTATAGATGTCGTTTAGAATAGTGAGACAGAGCAAGTTTCGTCACGTTTTCGGGCAACCCTTGAAGAGAGAACAGTGTTATGATAATATCCGAATTACTAAGAATTCGTGGGATTCGAACTTCTGTGCAGTTAATCCCAAATTTATAGCAATCATCACTGAAATAGCAGGAGGAGGAGCATTCTTGGTTTTGCCGTTATTCAAGGTAATAATTTTTTTTTATCGGACAGTGCGGCTACGCTATCTGTATTAATAATATTATTATTCAAATTTATTGATAATTATTATTGTTGTTGTCTGTTGACATTACGTCATTAGTGATTCACTGATTGTGTGGGTTACAGCTTGGAAATGGAAGTGTGCCAGCTGATATCTTGTATAAATATAATAGTTTTTAAAGCTCACTATTAATAAATATTAATATTGTTTTATATGATAAACTACTACATAATATGAAACCTCTTAAAATGCTTGAAAATCGAGATATGTCAATTTAGCAGGTTACTAAGTAATTAAGATTTTAAAAATACGAAAGATTATGCGATTATTGATTCTATTATTATTAAATTATGCAGTGGCTAGATAACTGGCAGTCAGGAAGGATCTTTCAAATACTAAATTCCTGCAGTCCAAAATTTGAATATTAATAGCTTAAATCACCTCTCACTTGACTTGGAGAATGAGTAATAGTAAATTACGAGATTGATTTGTCTTCAAGCTTGATTAAACGATTTGAATAAAACTTTTTGATTAAAAAATAAATATCGATTGTCATTCTTGTTTAGTTTCAGTCAATGTGTGTGTTTGCTACAAGCTGCCTGGAATGACCCTCAAAATACTAAATACCCAGCAGTATATAACTTCACGGTTATGAATATTGATAAGCTTCCAATATGATAATTTGTATTATTTAAATATTTTTGATAATATAATTATTGTTGTTGTTGTAGCTCATCAATATTCAAATTATTAATTGCAGTGGCTAAATACCTTGCAATCAGGAACAATTTTTTCAAATACTACATACCCAGCAGTCCAAGCTATTAATAGACATTTGCGAGTTACTGGCTCTGTACTACATATAGTTTTATGCAGTTTTTAAACTTTGTGTAAAATATCAGGTATAGCTGCTAGTTATGTGACTATATTTTTTTTGTGATTCTTTTGTTAATTGCTTGTAATTTTTTAATTTAAGTAATGTATATTGCTTTGAGCAACAAGGGTCTAAACTAGCCAAGAGATTACTGCAAAATATTTTACTTTGATGGGTCATTGTACATATTAAAGTGTGAACACTTAATTTTTTTTGATATATGAATATACCTGTTAATCTTGATTAATTTTCAGATGGTTATATACCATCATTCTCTTATAGGAGTATACAATAATTGAAGAATGCCTAATGTTGTACAGAAAATTGGGAGTGGAAGTACCTTTCCAACATTTATATAGAATTTTTATTTGTGTTGCAAAAAGAAAGATGTGGGAAACATTTTTGTCAATAAAATAATTAGTAGTAATAATATAAATATCTGTTTCCACAAAGAACTTTACATTTGTGAATAAAACAAATTAATTTGTTAGAAAAATTATGTTTTGTAAAATGTTATGTTTTTAAAAAACGTGAAATTATTAACTTATGGTCAAAATTAAGTTAACAGTAGAGATTGGAACTTAAAAAAATCTTATAAATTAATTTATAAAGCTAACTCAACATACTCAATGTCATAAATCAATAAATATGAGAACTTAAAATTTGTAATGACTAGAATGCATTGAATAATTAGTTTGTACTCCGATAACATTATTTTTATCATCATAATCATGAACCATGATAGTGGTTCATAATAGGGGTCACCCAGGAATTACACAAAAATTCTAATAGATCATATGGGCTAAAACCATCTTAAAAAGCAAACTTGTTCTTGAAACAACACTCAAGATTTTCTCTCTCATTGATTAAGGGTGCTAAAATATCAATAATAGCAAAAAAGTTGATTTTCCGATTGTCAGACAAAAATTATTATTCATCCATTTGTTCTTCATATTATAATTATTCATATTATTCTTATTTCAAAAAAATGGCTATGAATATTTTATTTAAACCTGGGCAAACCAACCAAAAAAATGCCTGTGCAGGTCATAGGACTATTTTTATGTTGATTCTTGAAAGAGATTTTATCAGTTTTTTCATCGCTACTGGCAAGGTATCCTTTTGAAGCCAATTAAGCACCATTATACTACTACTAGTCAGAAATGCATTGTTTTATTAGAGTAAGCAATATGTATATTTCTAACAGTGCCTCCAGCCTTATTATTATTGATCATAGTTTTACAAGCTGCTTTAGAAAAATGGCTATGAATATTTTACTGAAACCTGGACAATAGTAATGAATGCAGTATTGAGTATGTCGTAGGGTAGTTTTAAAATTAATTCAAGTGCCTTCATTTGTTTCCCTGAAGAATTTCTCTAAGCCCTTCACTTTCTGCCATTGAAAAATCTGGGGTGTTTTACTAATGCACATTGATTGGAAAATAATTTGTGCAACTCATAGCACATTAATTGGAAACACTTACATTGAGAATTTATCATTTCTCGTGTCTGCTGTTCTTCATTGTTTCTCGAGTTAGCCGTGTATACTTTGTCCCTACGTGGCTTTCTGCAACTATTTTAATAAGTTTTCTAACAGTAGACGATTATCATAAAAGATTTTTCTACTCCTGTGAATGGTGATTTGTTCTACTGATTTTCATATTTTGCTGAAATTGTGAGTGTGTATTTTATTGTTATTATTGATATTTTTGTTTCACAAACCTACAGCAAAATCAGCTGGGTATTTTGCACCAAAACCTTGACAGATATACTATATGAAATGCTGTAAATGTCCATGACCTATTTAAAAAGTTTATTTACGTGACTATAAATAATTAATATATATATGCAATATTGTTGTGAGTGGCTTCCTTTGTACTTGACACTTGTTAACTGTGTGTTTACATGAAACCTCAGGTGGAAAAAGGCCAATGCAGCAGTAAACTGTTGAAAAACATGTAACATTCAACTGAATGTATATGCATGTATGTAGCTTAAATGTATTCTCCATAAATAGACATAAAAACTTAAGAAACAAAGATAATTAAAAATTGTTCATTTAAAAAGGGGGAATACGAATCATCAAAAAAGTACAGAAACAAGATGAATCAAAATGCAAACTTGGTACTCAAAAAAAAAAGAAGTAAACAAACTAGGCTGGAAATAGTGTATACATTTATCTTCTCAAGCTACAAATCCACTTCTTGAACAGAGATAAAGTTTGTTGCAAAAAAAAAAATGGATATAACTTGCAAAGTTTAAACTTGTTACCTATATTATTTAATTTGTGTGTGTGTGTATATATATATATATATATATATATATATATATATATTATTTAGTTTTTA
>NW_013665852.1:46757-50995 GCF_000517525.1 Limulus polyphemus | reverse complement strand
AGTAATAAGTTAGTTAGTTGTAAAAAATAAAGGAAGTATAATTAGTACAAGTTAATTACTTACTTACTTATTATTTAATTTATTGTGTGTAGTAGTATATATATATATATATATATATATATATATATATATATGTTTTTGTTACAAAATTTTCCAGAGAACTTAGGAGTCAAAAAGCTTTTAATAAAGTATCACACATAAGATTAACTAAGAAAATCACATTGGTAAGGGTTGAAGAAATATTTGTTAGTTGGATTGTAGGGTGGTTTGATGGGAGAAAGCAAAAGTTGGTTATTAACAGAGTCCAATCAGATTGGATCTTTGTCATTATCAGAGTATCCAACAGTCAGTTCTTGAGGTTTGCTTTTATTTACATTAATGATATTGATAAAGACATTGTTAGTCAATTAATAAAGTTTGATGACATAAAACTCTTGTGTATTTCTAGCTGTATTGAGGATGTTGAGTTATTACAGAATGACTTGAATCAGTTTGTAAGTTGGATAATTATGTGATTAATGACCTCTAATTATACTAAGCGTAAAGTAATGTACTTGTGGTATCATAACTCAGATCACACTTTTAATACAAATCCAACACAGTAATGTGACTGAATAAGAAGATCATGGCATAGTTATAGATTATAAGTCTCTCAACCCATCAAAGCAGTGCTCTGTTGCTAGTATTAAAACTAATAGAATTTTATGGTATAATTATAGACATATTGTGTACAAATCAAAAGAGATAACTATTTCTCTGTACAAATAAAATGTTAGGTCTCACTTGGAATATTATCTACACTTTTACTCTTCTTACCTGAAAAAGAATATTGACTTATTGTAAAGGGTTCAGAAGAGGGTTAATAGAGTTACAAGAACATGTTAACATAATTTTTTCTTTTGAGGAAAAAACTTGGAATTATGAAGTTAAATATTAGAAGAAAATATGTTTTGGAAGTTTATAATTCTCTCTGTTGCTGTTATAAAGTTGTGGAATAATTTAAGTGTGCCTTTTGATTTGGTCTGTTTTCTTAGTTGAACTTTTAAACATTTGATAAGGAAAGAAAAGGGTTGCATTTAATTTGGTTGTAGTGCTTTGGTTGACTGTGTACTGGATGAAGGGTTGATTTTGGTGAATCAGTTCATATTTTTTGCCTTGATTTTACATATAGTTTGAGAAGAGTTGTAGCTTCCAAGAGTTTCGAAATGGAATTAGTTGGAAGAAATGTTGAAGTCAGCTTCAGGAAGATTAACATTAATGAAGTTTTCACTAATGAAGATAAAGAAGATATATATATCTATACTTAATCAGATCACTTAGTTCAAATATTTTTTAAGTAAATTGTTTTGGAAGAGTATTAAAAACTTCTTTAAAGGTCTTTGCCTTGGTAAGAATTAGTCTTAAACTTTAAAGAAGTTTAATAAGAAGAAATTACAGGTTTCAACTGCTAATTCAAGATTGGAAAATTTCTAGGGTAAAAAAAACAAAAACAAGATGCTTAAGAGGTAACAGGCAAGTTACAGGCCTTTAGATCAAATTATATTTTTACATTAGCAAGATCTTGAAATCTTTTGTCAGTTAAGATACTCTGTAATATTTTAGAAATACTTTCTCATTTAATTTTTTAAATGTTGTGCTCCTTTCAAAAAGACTTAATAGGTGCCTCGCAACACTTGCATTTTATTTTCTTATAAAACTGCATGGTACAAGTTAAAAAAATTTTTACTGTGGTAAAAATTAGAAGGAGGTGATAAGCATTTACTTTTTCACTGGTGAAAATGTGGCTGATGGAATTCTTCTAGGGACCATTTTAGGACCTCTATTAATAATTTTTTATTCAATCTTAACAAAACATTAAACAGTAAGTTATTAACATTTTCAGTAATATGAAGATATTTGGAAGGGCTGATTCTGTGTAGGTTATTTGTTTAATTAAAAAGGATTTGAATAGTTTTGAAATTTAAGTTAAAACTTCAAAGACCAACAAGGTGAGAGAGACAGCTTGATCCATGGAGGTCACTTCTTGTCCATACACCTAGTGAACTAAAGTTGAAATAATTTGAAACTAACAGCATATGCACCTTATTGCCAGGCAAGACATAACAAGTTGATAATTTTGAGTGTGTAATAATTTTATTTGAGAATACATTAAGATAGGATTTTCCAGAGCTTAATCTTGTTATTATATCAAAGTTCTCATTACATTTTACCTCTCAAAGACCACCATTAGGATGAATATATTACCATACCAATGTTAAACACCACCTATAGGCAGAAAATAAAACACATAGAAATTTTAAACACCACCTGCAGGTAGAGAATACAACCCTTAAAAATTTTAATCACCACTCATAAGCAGCAAATACAACCCCTAACAATTTTAAACATGGTTTTTTATTTGTCTTTTATTGTACACTACAGGGAAATGTTTTTAGGATCCAACCACAATTATAACACTGTGTCGTAAAGCTATCTTCCTTGTATGTCTGACTAACGTTTTTTTATATACATACATTTATATCCTCTTCCACTGTTGACTGTGAACAAATTTCACACATTGGAAATATTTGATATCATATTATGGTTGGATAAAGAAAAAAATGTCTACTCCTACCATATATCAAACAAGAATTATAAATATTTGTGTTATAAGAATGCAACTGTTCTGTTTAAGGATAAAATGCAATTTTTTGTGATAGGGTCATATCTATAATGTACTGTTCTGTACTGTTGTTTTACTCGCATAAAGTATATCAGATTTTGAAGAAATTGTTTTATTGTTTTTATTACAATGTTACAAAAACATGCTCATTAATTTTGGTAGTTGTTATTACAATGTTACTAAACACTTGTATGTTAAACCAAACAAACAACTTATACATTTGTTTTTTAATTTTGTAATTATCACTTTTACAGGATGCAAGTTATGTTCTTCTTTATTGAGAAAATTGGCAGAGAAGTTAATGTATGGGTACTGAATAATTGCCAAAGCAGTACAGAGTGGTATGCTAAGTTTAGATGAACACAAATGTCAGTGCCTAAATATAAAGCAGTGAACTACACATTTAGTTAAAGTTGTGGTTAAAGTAATGAAACAGTGTCCAAAGCTTTGCATCATGTCTAGTTGTTTCAAGACTAGGCTATGCTCTAATTTAGTTTACTATTTTTTTTTTTTGAGACAGACTGGTCTACATTTGCAAAATAACTGTTCATTTCCTGTGTAAAAGACCTGAAATATGTGCAATGGTGCTGACTCAGATCAAAATAAACTGAATTTTTAAAAAGCCAGAAATTGAAATGAAGTACTACACAATTTACCTTTCAGTAACATTTTCTGGAAATCATACACAATATTAAAAAACGTTTTCAAAACAGAAGAATTTTGGAAATTGTTAAAAGTATCTGTGTTTCAGTTGAAATCTGCAGATTTTCTTTTCAGTTATGCATATCATTGTAGTTCATACATCACTGAGTGTGTATTTGTTTTCTTTCTTTCTTTAAAGCAATAAATAAAGAATTGGACTTGTATGCTTGGCTATGGAAATGAAGATGGGGTTTAGTGGAAAAAAAACACTTTTAGTCTTGTACCACAATAAACAAATTTATTATCTGGAATTGTTTAATATTCTTTTTCATGGTAAACTGTTGTTAATTTATGCACTAAGTAATCTTAAAAGAACTACTGGGTTTTCCCAAGACTAGAAATGAATTCATCAATGAATTGTTCACTGTGGTTAAATTGTTTAAGTGTTTATGGGAGAGGGGGGGATTTCAAGATATATTTACAAACTTAGAGGGGGAAAAATGGATGGTCTACTTGAATTGCACTGTGCCAGTTTCTGGTTATACAGATATTTTGTATAGAAAATGTGTAACTTAAAGCCCATTGTCAGAATTTAAGAAATATAGATTCTTCTTTTTGCCACTTGTCAAAATAAAAGGCTTTTAGTTGTATTTCTTAATAGTATAAATATTTACTATGTTGCTGTTGGGCTTAGGATTCTTCTACAGCGGGTGTCTGTGACTTTTTAGTGATTAATTCAATGATGAATAAACAGCACACTTTACCTGTTTTCAAAATAATATATATATATTCAGAACAAGTTAACATATGTACAACAAATTCTTCAATACTATAGATATTATGGGCATATCGTAAATACTATATATGTAGTTCTCTCTTCATGCTATATCTTTATCACTTAATCATCTGTCTGCCTTCTATATTATCGATGTTG
>NW_013665852.1:44505-46118 GCF_000517525.1 Limulus polyphemus | reverse complement strand
ATGACATAAACCTGTCTTCAAGATAAAATATTTACATTTTATTTTACTATACACAAGATTGTCCGTAGTTCATACACAAAGTCTGTTCCAACATTTGCAGTCCTTTTGATAGTTTCGATGTGGAACCCGTAACTCTGAAGGTACAATGCCCACTTCATGATCCTCTACTGTCAATCTTGCTCCTCTGAATGTATGCAAGTGGTTGATGCTTTGTCTGGATGATGAACTCTTTCCCATATAGATAGTTCTGGAATTTCCAAATGGCAGATATGATGACCAGACACTTTTGTTCAATCACAGAGTAGTTCTTCTCACTTTTTAACAACTTTTTACTTATATATTTTACTGGAAACAGTCCATCTTCATGTTCTTGTAAGAGTACTTCCCCAATTCCAATGTCTGAAGCTTTAGCCTGAACAATTAATGGTTTGTTGAAGTCTGGCATTTTAAGAATAGGTGAGCTTCCCAACATGTTCTTTAATTTCTGGAATGCAACCTGGTGTGGTTGTTCCCACTTCACCTCGTTGGGCAAGCCTTTGTTGGTCAGGTCAGTCAATGATGCAGTAATTTCAGCATAATTTGGGATGAATTTCCTGTAGTATCCCACTAACCTCAGTAAGGATCTGACTTGCTGCTTGGTCATTGGAGCTGGTGTATCTTGCATGTGGATTATCTTTTCCTTTTCCATGGTTATGTGTCGGTCCGCCACCTTATGTCCAACAAACTCCAGCGCAGAATATCTGATGTAGCACTTGGATGGTCTAATGGTGAGGTCTGCTGACCTCATTTGCTGGAACAGTTGTCTAAGTCTCTTCTGATGGTCTTCCCATCTGTCAGAATGTCACCCACATAGTCCTTGATGTTGATGGTGTTGTGCAGCATCCTCCTCATCATGAGGTTGAATGTTGATGCTGAATTGACTAACCCAAATGGCATCAGCTTAAATTGGTAACATCCATCTGGTGTCACAAATGCTGTCTTCTTTTTAGATCCCGTTTCCATCGGGATTTGCCAATAACCTTTAATGAGGTCACTCATTGAAAAGAACCTGGTCCCATCTAGTTTTACTATGATGGCCTCTGGGTTGCTCATAAGTCCAAAGTCAAACTTTGTCATGAGGCTCAGCTTCTGGAAGTCTATGCACAAATGGTTTAATCCGTCCCTCTTCTTCACAATTACAACTGGTGAACAGTAGGCTGAATTTGAAGGCTCAATGATTTTGGCTTCCAACATTGCTTCAGCTGCCTGCTTTATCAGATCTCTCATTACATAAGGCATCTGATAGGGCTTCACTTCGACTGGATCTCTGTTTGTGGTCTCAATCTTGTGTTGCATAATGTCTGTTGTCTTTCCTAGTTTATCCGTGAATATATCTGCATACTGGCACAGTAGGTCTTGTAATGCATTTTTGTGCTTGCCAGTCAGTTTTTTGCTAATGTTGACATCTTTATATGTTTCATCTCTACCTAGTGGTCTTAGGTCTAGTAGGTCCTCATCTTCTAAGACAAAGTCACTGTCTTTTGGTTCTGCACCTATGATAGCCACACCTGCAACATCCTTCTCTGTTTCAATAGCTGCACCCATTAGGTCCTCTTCCCAAAATGCTTCTTCAA
>NW_013665852.1:43887-44460 GCF_000517525.1 Limulus polyphemus | reverse complement strand
CTAATGTTGACATCTTTATATGTTTCATCTCTACCTAGTGGTCTTAGGTCTAGTAGGTCCTCATCTTCTAAGACAAAGTCACTGTCTTTTGGTTCTGCACCTATGATAGCCACACCTGCAACATCCTTCTCTGTTTCAATAGCTGCACCCATTAGGTCCTCTTCCCAAAATGCTTCTTCAACAGATTGACATGGTAGATCTTGGTCTTCCCATTCATATTCACCTTGTAGTCCATTCTGTTAAGTACTTCCTGTACTTAAAAAGGTCCTTTCCATTGCAGGGTGAGTTTGTTGTGGTCTGTGGACAGCAGAACTAAGACATTTTGTCCAACCTTGAAATGTCAATCCTTGGCCTTCTTGTCATAGAAATGCTTCTGACTACATTGAGCTGTATACAAACTCTGTCAAGCGAGTTGACAGGTCTCCTGCTATCGGTTTCTGAGGTCTAACACATACTAGTATATGTTTCTTACTTCTGACTCTTCTTCTCCAGTCCATAGCACTTTCAATATTTGTATCGGACCTCGTACTATTCTTCTGTACAGTAACTCGAAGGGTAAAAATCCTGTACTTG
>NW_013665852.1:16368-42921 GCF_000517525.1 Limulus polyphemus | reverse complement strand
GCATGTTTAGTGTGATGGGGATTCGAACCCACGACCCTCAGATTGCGAGTCGAGCGCCCTAACCACCTGGCCATGCGGGGCAACGTAAAGGGACTGATATCGCGGATTTACTGAAGTAATCCAATACTGATACAATAAACTAAAAACTAACTATGAAATTTGGAGGTATTATCTTTCGCATAAACACACCATTACAATCTCGTAATATGAAATCCAACTTTAGAAAACCCTCAAAGAGGACATAGTATTTCAAATGTTTAATCCTGTGCGTGATTATCTAATAGAAAAAAAAAACAATGTAGCTTTGGATTTTTCTAAATCATAATAATGATACCACTACGGTGAAGACTTAATCATAAAAATTTGTTCCACATGCGCGTGAAAATTAATTTTATTGATCATGTTCCCGAAAAGATGGTCGTTAGTTTGTTTATCTTAAGAGCAAAGCCACGTTGGACTATTCGTTATGTCCACCACGGATTTTAGCGTGGTAAGTCCGAAGACATACCACTGTCCCACCGTTAGTCGCCTTTCAATTATAAGGAAATAGCAAATATAAAAAAACCATAAAAATTCTTCAATGTTCTTTTTTCCTTACAATGATTTATTCTATGTAAATAAAGATTATGACAAAAAATAATATATTTTAGAATCAATACGAGTAAGTTAAAAATTAATTTATTTGATAATTGTTTCCAAAAAAAAAGAGAGAGAAAGAGAGATTATCCCATAACCACTATGACTGATAATGAGCTAAGTTCGCTCTTTGTTGATCTGACTTCCAATCGACCAGTTCGGCATTTTAATGAGCTTCAAAACAGCATGCACCGTGTATCATTAGATGAAGTACTAACTTTCTAGTCAGGTTATTAAAAAAAAACATGTTTTTATAGCTACAAAACTATTAAAAGCACTGAGATGTGTTCTCCTAAATTGTCATTACAAACAAAATTCTGATCTACTTTAAATTTCAATTACATCTCATAGTTTCAGTTACAAAGAGTAGACCATGGTTACTACACCTTTGTTCTCCAATAATATAAAAACTAAAACTAAACTATCTATATGAAAATGTTATATCTGTCCAACACAAGTGTATTATATAAAAAATAAAATAAACTAAAATTTTTGTCGGTATTCGGAAAAAGAATAAAAAAAGGTTTTGAAGTCAACAAATATGAATCCGTTTCATTGCTTTTTATCTTTAAAATTTTGTTTAAAGAAATACCCTAACAATATAAATCATAGTTTAGGTTTCATCTTACACTATAAAATAATTTTCAAATATCCACCGAGAGCAATATTTATAATATTTTGTTTTGTACGGGTATTAGACAACAGGAAAAATGTAAATATATCAGATATCTAGTAATAATGAGATTAAGAAACCTGTAACATATCTAATGTCTATAATCGGTGTTGTCTTGTGTCACATATGAGATTATAAGAAATCAGATTTTATGTGAGATCGTAATAGGTAATCAGACATGTAGGATGAGTAAGATATTAATTGAAACCTCTGATTTCAGTAACTTTACCAAAAATATAACACCAGCATTTCTTGTATAATATAGTATTATCAGATATCTGTTATCATCATGTAAGATTATCAGAAACAGATATAATGCAAGATTACTAGACAGGTAAAGCCATCAGAAACATATATCATTCAAGGTTAATAGACAAATAAAGCTATCAGAAACAAGTATCATTCAAGGTTAATAGATAAATAAAGTCATCAGAAACAAGTATCATAAAGGGTACTAGACAGATCATGCTATCAGAAATAGATATCTTTAGAAGTTACTATGCAGATAAGGTCATGAGAAACAAATATCATGCAAGGGTACTAGACAGATAATGCCATCAGAAACATATATCATTAGAAGTTACTAGACAGATATGGCCATAAGAAACAGATATCATGCAAGGGTACAAGACAGATAAAGCCATCAGAAACAGATATCACTAGAAATTATTAGACAGATAAAGCCATCAGAAACAAATATCATTTGAAGTTACTAGACAGATAAGGCCATAAGAAACATATATCATTCAACGTTAATAGACAGCTAAAGCCATCAGATACAGATATCATTAAAAGTTACTAGACAGATAAGGCCATAAGAAACAGATATCATGAAAGGGTACTAGACAGGTAAAGCCATCAGAAACAGATATCATTCAAGATAAACAGACAGATAATGTCATCAGAAACAGATATAATTAGAATTTACTAGACAGATAAAGGCAAGAGAAACAGGTATCATGCAAGGGTACTAGACAGATAAAGCCATCAGAAACAGGTATCATGCAAGGGTACTAGACAGATAAAGCCCTCAGAAACAGGTATCATATAGGGTACTAGACAGATAAGCCACCAGAAACAAATATCATTAGAAGTTATTAAACAGATAAGGCCATAAGAAACAGGTATCACACAAGTGAGGCCATCAGAAACTGATACTGTGTAAATCTATCATACCTCTGGGACAAGAAAGATCACAATAAAGAATAAATATTGCAAAAGTAAGCTATAAAATTAAATACTTGAATAAGAAGAAATTTAAGTTATTTTAAATATAAAGTCTTGAAATAACATAAATGACAGAAAAGTTTGAAAGTGAAGCAAATTTCAAAAAGAAGACAGTAAAAATATTTGTTATGTTTAATGAAGCTTTGGAGGTCAGTCTTTGTAATTAAACTACTGACGTATCTTATCGGTTTTGGCGTTTATTGAATTAGGGCTAACTGTTAGTCTCTTTGAACACTGAAAACAACTAGAAAAACAAAAGAAAGAAAGAAACACGTCTTCAGTTTTCCTATCTAATAACTAGAGATGCCTAATTAATTTTTCGTTATGGCTTGAGGAATTTATCATCAAACTAAAGCATTCATATCCCGGGTTATTCAAGCCTTTTCCACTCTTGTTTGTAAAAGAACAATTTGTCAAAAATCTCCAACAATCTACAGAACCATATCTTGATTTACTTCGTGTTGTCCATAAGCAATAATGCCTTACACGAGTCTATGCACACATCATTCAGTTAGTAGGTAGACTCCATCTGGTGGCTTTTTAGAGGGTGATAACTAGTAGTTTTATTACACTGCCTTACCTGCAGTTAGACTTGTTTAGTCACGTGACAACAATGTGGAAAGCTGAGATGTGTTTTATAGTATTCCATATGCTACAGGACCCAGACTAGCTATAAAACGGAAGTTGTCGCCATTATTTAAGTTAGAAGTTCTCTTACTTTTCACGCTATGTAGCATTGGAAGATATAACATCTGATTACAGGATTCATTCCTGTGTTATTTTTTACAATAATAAAACTGCGAAAGAAAACTAATCTTCACATCAGATTACGTGCTTGTGAGTTCTACAGAACCTTAATACATTAATGTCGTAAAAATGAAAAACCAAAGATTCCGATGGACTAATTTTAACATTTACTGGATGTCAGACTTTAAACCCCTCTTCAAGATAAAATATGTACACATTTTTTTATACTATATACAAAGTCTGTTCTTAGTTCATATACAAAGTCTGCTTCAGCATTTGCAGTTCCTTTATCTGTCTCTCTAACATAGGGTCTCCAGTAGGGCTTCTCCTTAACAGGATCCCTCATCTTCATCTTGACCTTGTGTTGTCCGAGATCTGTATTTCCTAATCTATATGCTAACACAGTAGAGTTTGTTCCTCTTCCCTCTTCCTACCAGTCAGTTTAACACTCATGTTCACGTCCTTGTACATCTCATCTCTACACAGTGTCCTTAGGCTTAGTCACAAAGTCACTGTCTTCTGGTTCTGCATCTATTATGGCCACACCTGCAAGATCCATTTCTACATCAATCACTGCACCCGTTAGCTCTTCTTCTCTCCCAAAATACTTCTTCAATATATTGGCATGGTAGATCTTGGTCTTCCCATTCACATTCACCTTTTAGTCCATTCTGTTGAGTACTTCCTGTACTTCAAAAGGTCCTTTCCATTCCAGGGTGAGTTGGTTGTGGTTTGTGGGCAGTAGAACTAAGACCTTTTGTCCAACTTTAAAATGTCGATCCTTGGCCTTCTTGTCATAAAAATGTTTCTGACTACCTTGAGTTGCATACAATCTCTGTCGAGCAAATTGACAGGTTTCCTCAAGTAGGTGTCTGAAGTCTAACATACTGGTATGTGTTTCTTACTTCTGACTCTTCTTCTCCCGTCCATAGTTCTTTCAATATTTGAATCAGACCTCGTACTATTCTTCCATACAGTAACTCGAAGGGTAAAAATCCTGTACTTGCTTGTGGGACTTCTCAATAAGTGAGTAATACTGCATGCAAGGACTTGTCCCAGTCATGTGGTCTCTCTTGGCACATCTTCTTTAGCATACTTTTTTAAAACTCCATTGACTCTCTTGCAAAGTCCATTACATTTTGGATTGCATGTGGTTGTAAAGAGTTGCAGAGTACTGATGAGTCTGCAAACTTCTTGCATCAGTTCTGAAGTAAACTGGGTCCCTCTATCACTCAAGATTTCTCTCGGAAAGCCTACTCTGCAAAATATTTCCAGGAGGACTTATTCTATATATGTCTCTATCTTCGCCAGTGCTATTGCTTTCAGATAACGTGTCGCATAGTTGACTAATGTCAGAACATACTGGTTGCCCTTGTCATACACAGGCGTTAGTGGCCTGATCAAGTCCACAGCTACTTTGCTGAATGACTCTTCTATGAGAGGGATCTACCCCAATGGCACTTTGGCTACCTTCCCTCTATGTATTGTCCTTTGGCAGATGTCACATGACCTGCAGAATCTACTCGCGTCTCTGATGACTCCTGGTCAATGGAAGTTACTGGTGATTCCGTCTGCCATTTTATTTGTTCCTAGGTGTCCTCCCACAATTGATTCATGAGCCAACTTCATCACTTGAGTCCGGTATTCTGTTGGTACTATGATCTATTTAACTTCTCCAGTATAACTGCCTTGATAGATTCGGTATAGAACTTCCATCCAGTCCTCTTCTATAAGTATCTTTACCCTTTGTTTTGTGCTCGACTCTCTCCTGGGCTTGTTCCAAAGTTTCTGCAGTGAAGGATCTTTCTTCTGTGCTTCCTTCAGTTCCTGCAAACCTAAATTCAGTATTTGTCTTTTGACACTTGCAGGGGCTTGATGTCTTGTTTGCTCTTCTTTTCATGAGCTTTGGTGGTGACAGCAGATGCTTCATCAATCTTCTTTCTGTCTAGTTCCTCAAGGTTTCTACTACCTGGTATGTTTCCTATCACCAAGTCGTGTATTGGTTCCTTGATACACATAGCCTCAAGATCCCTCACTGTCCCATCAGTTAGTACACACAGGCATACCTCATCTGTCATCTGATCTTCAGATACTAGACTGGTTCTTACTGCTGCACTATTGCATATTATTATTTGTTGGCACCTCTTTATATTTGTCACGAGCTTCCATCACTATTGGCACTGTTTATTTGTTTGCCAATTTGAGCCGACCATTAGTCATGCTTTTTTGTATTGAATTTGACAAGTAGTCTTGATTCTCTTTCTTTTGGCAGCAGTATTCATAATGGCAGTCACTTTTTTCTTGTTTCTTACCAGCACTGTCTTTGTAAATGGCTCCAGCTGCTTTATGTTGAGGTTTCTGCTGTTGTTGGCACCTCATGATATTTGTCAAAAGCTCCCATCATTATTGGAACTGTTGATTTGTTTGGCAGTTTGAGCCGACCATTAATTGTGCACTGATCAATCACGCTTTCTTGTATTGAATTTGACAAGTAGTCTTGATTCTCTTTCTTCTGGCTGCAGTATCCATAATGCCAGTCACTTTTTTCTTACCAGCACTGTCTTTGTAAATGGTTTCAGCTGCTTTAAGTTGAGGTTTCTGCTGTTGTTTGCTGGTAATGGACTTGCACTCTTTTGCAATGTGCCCCATTTTATAACAAATATAACATCTCTTATTCCTTCTGTCTATTAACCTCCTGTCACCTTTGGTAAAATCCTGCATTTGGTCATCCATTACTGGTTTCAAAGTTAACTGGACATTCTTGGAATTGCCAGTTATACTACCTCCATGGGCTTCCATATACTGTTCTGCCAGCTTGATCATCTTGTTTACATCTTTTGGTGCTCTCCCCTTTAGGAACAGTGACATGGCAGTTGAACACGTGGTTATGAACTGTTCATGTATTAATAGGTCTGCCAGTCCCTCAAAAGTATTTTTACACATGGCCATGGCAGTCCATCTGGTGAAATATTGCCGGAGACATGTTTCAAATTGAAATACAGTTTCTTTAGTGTTGAGTTTGATTCCTCTGAACTTCTGATGAAAACCTTCTTCAGTAAGCTCATATTGTTTAATTAAACCACTTTGTTGTAATCCATGGCATTTTCCGACATCATGCCTGCATATACATGTAGGCCTCTTCCTGTGAGAAGTGGGCTGAGACAGACTGCCCAATCACCTTCTCGTGGCTCACTGTCTTTTTGAACCCAAGATGAGATCCTCTTTGTACCCATTTATCAAAATCACCTGACATGGTTATATAATGTAATCATAATCTCTACACTATTTTTTTTACTACTACAGTTGTGCATATATAGGCCTACTTATTTCTGCTGTTATATACTATTAAGAAGTGTGAGTAAAAGCCTTTTATTTTGACAATTGGTGAAAGAAGAATTATATCTATGCGTCCTGACAATGTTTCACCCCCCCACCACACACACATAGGGTGGTGGTGTTCTGCTGGTGTAGATGACCTGATATCCTCTGCTATAAAACATATGTAAACCAAAGGAATGAGACGTCAAATTGCAGTTCACCCTTGATTGGGATCCCTGATCCTACCCCCACGTGGATGTTGGTTCACATTGGCTGGGTTTTTGATTTAGAGTAGAACCAATCAACATGAATCCTCACACACATGTTATAGATGTCTATCTTCCTCCCCCAACCATACTCAATCTTTGTTATGGTTTATGGTGGCGGTACTTGGGATTGTTACAGTTCTTCCCCTTCTGCTCTCCCTCAGTGTATCTTATTCTGAGGATGTTATTGCACCTGGGTTGATTTCAGTCATTTTCAATGTTGAGGGAGTTGATTTCTCTATGGTAGACATCTTTTTGATTCCAGATGTTGGGTTCCCGGATTAATATGTGATTTTCTGTTCTTAACATGCCCTGTTCTGGAGTCAGGGTGAGATCCCCTCTGGTCCCTCGAACTTGAGGTGAAAGCAGTATGATCCTCACCCTACCCTCATGTGGATGTTGGTTCCCTGCAGCATGGGTTTTGGAAGTAGTTGACTTGCCGAGTAGGGTCTGTCATGTCCTAACCACTCTACACCTGGGGCACTTCCACTGTTTTCTTCCACACCAGTTGGATGTGCTCCTCTGTTTTCTGCCCACACAATATATATATATATATATATATATGACACTTTTCTCAGATAGGCAAAGAATATACCTGGTTCAGAAGTAGTGCAGGCTCCCACATCAGATCTTTGAATCTGACTCTCTAGTCTCAAGGCGTGTCCTTCAGACCCTTTTGAAGGATGCTTCTTTTTTTCCATTGCATTGTTCCCTCCACCTATTCAGTGTGGGATTCTAGCTAATTATGTAATGTTCCGTATCAGGAGGTTAGAATTTTCCTATACTGAAAATGTATTTCCGATAGGTACCTACCTTCTCTCACACTTCCCGCCCTTTCTCCTTACTGAAAACTGGTGCTTCCATTTTTTGCCAAAACTCCATTTGATAATTTGGTAAAATTGAATAGAGAGAGTCACATGCTTAAGGAGAGTTTATGGTACTCTCATTGGTGGAGTGTCATCGCATGGTGATTTGCAGGAGATATATTATAAGGAGTCATTTCTAATGGAGGGGAGGCAAAAGGTTCATGGCATGCATAATTTTTTTTCCATATAGAGGGCACCACTTATCAAGAATAGCTAATTATGTGAGAGGAGGTAAGTACTTATCGGAAATACATTTTCAGTATAGGGAAATTATAACATTTGCAATGTTATGATTTGCCATTCCTTTATATTATAAATAACTAGATAAGATTTTGCATGAGATACATTGCCACAGTCCCCATAGACAGGTTTGGGATTTGTGCTTTTGTTGGTTTTTACAGGTATCAAAGGTGAAAGAAATTACAAATTATGGGATTGGACCTGCTATTTCTATATAATTTGTTCATTCCAAATGAAACTTCATACAAGATTCCTTGCCACAGATTTGGAATTCATGCCATTATTGTAATTTTACAGGGATAAAAGGTCAAAATATTTTCTAGAATTAGAGTTTTTAGCCTGTCTTTCTTCATTACGTCAACCTATATAGATGAGACTTTGACCAAAGATACCTTGTGTCAACTCTTTAGACTAAAGCAGGTATATTTAGAATTTTTGTCTTTGATTTGTTTTTACATGGGTTGAAAGTAAAAAAAATTATATTGTAGGTAATAGAGAACTCTGAACCTAGATAGTGTATACATATATATACCAGGGGTTGTTATTAATAAAATTTTGGTTCACAGAACAAGTTAAATTACATACATTATGTCAGAGAATAGGTTTTAGTAAATAAACATAATATTTCTGGTTAATATGGTTGCAATTTTTTGTTCTTTCTTAAATCACTGTTGACAATTCCACTTTTCTGTTTTGTTTTCAAAATACTAAATTGTGAGTTTGTTCTGATAGTCTAAAAGTTTTTAATAAACTTTGTTATAAACCATATTTCATAACTGCATAGATGAAACATTTGATTAATACAAAGCTTTAAAATTAACTTAAAACATATATACAGATTTAAATGAGGTCTTGTCTATTTTTTAGTGAACTATTAGCTAATTTTAAATTCCAAGGATATTTTCCATTGAAATCCCTTTGATACTGAAACTTTAAAAAAGACCTAGCAACGTTAAACTCTAATTTATTCTATAATATATGAACATGATATATATTTAATATTTCAGGTTGTAAGCTTAAAATGCAGCTTTGGTTTAAATACATATAACCAAACATTTAATAATTAAAAAGGTTTTAACATTTTTAAATCATGCTCTTGAGTGCTTCTTGTTATAGACTGGAAGAATCGATGTCAGCTACCCACAAGTGGCTGGGCACAAGGGGCCTGTCATGGACATTGCTTGGTGTCCTCATAACGACAATGTCATAGCAAGTGCCTCTGATGATACTCTCGTCCGAGTTTGGCACATCCCTGATGGAGGTCTTGTCCGACCCTTAATTGACCCTGTTGTTGAGTTAGTAGGCCACCAGAAGAAGGTTGGCCTAATACAATGGCACCTGTCTGCTAATAATATATTGTTGAGTGCAGGTGAGCTATAATGAAATCTTGACATTTTCACTACTCATGTGTGTACACAGTGAAAATAGTAAATTATTGAGAGTTTTATGCATCTTTCTACATGTATAGTGTAAGCCATAATTATGTATCCAGTCACTATATCACAGTGTATTATGTCAATGCTCTACATGAGTTTCACCCATTTAAGTAGACTAGTGAGTGAACAAATAACTTATATCTTTGTCTCTTTCTCTCTCTCTCTCTCTTTGTTAACACTACTCAGTTTAACACAACTGAAAAGAAATTAAGAAGATTTTCACTGTTCTGCCTACTAGGGTAGCATAAAACATTGGTACATAATTATGGCTCACACCCAATGTCCAATACGTATAAGATATGTAACACTTAATTTTTCACAGATGTATGCTATCCTAGTGGCAAGATAAGTAGTCATTGTTGTATCTTGTGAGAGCATTGTTATAATCTAATAATTTAATAATATTGAGCTGAGGAAGCATGAGTTTGTTTGTTATCTTCATCTGTTTGAAGTATTAGCAGCAAACTAAACTTTTGTTTGTAGTACCTAGAACATATTAATCACACTAGTAATTATTTTTTCTAATGGAATTAAGTATAAATGTTTAATGAGCAACAAAACATTTGTATTACCACACATCGTAAAATGTGCATATATAGAGTATTTGTCTGTTATAGCTGTAGAGTAGTTAAAGAAAGAGTGCATGGAGTTATCATGAAGTTATGACAAGAGCAGTTTTCACTGTTTCTCTTGTTTCTTTGTACAATGGAGAACTATGACTATTAATTGCTAGTGTTGTTTGTTGGCAGAACTGTTGTAGTTATAAATCATGGCTCTTAAACTGTATAATGGAGAACCATAACAACTTATTACTAGTATTGTTTATTTGTATTGTTGTAATTATTGTTATCAAACTGTCAGTAGCACTGCTATTTCTAGAAATAAAATCATTCAAAAGTAGCTGTTTTAAATATAGCCTAACTACTAAATGGTAATTAATAATAGTCATATTTAATATTGTACTTACAGTTAGTATATCATTTAACTAGTAAAGCTGTTTTGGATGATAGGTGGTGACTGCAAAATATATATCTGGAATGTTGGCACCGGGGAAATCCTGTTTCAGATCAATCACCCTGATGTTATTTACGATTGTTGCTGGAGCTGGGATGGAGGTCGTATTGTCACTACGTGTAAAGACAAGAAAATCAGGGTTTATGATCCTCGCACGGGGGAAATCGAACAGGTAGTTTATACAGAAGTTAATTATCTTAAGCAAAAATAATTCAGTGAACATATAATGTTAGAAGCCTCGTTCATACATGATCAGTATATTCTCAGACAGGACAGTTAAGACAGTATTAGTTTCCAATGCAATAGCTCATCTCTGCTCACAAAATAGCTTTTCTCAATTAGTACTGCTCTCTATTGGCACAAATTTTCAATGCTCGCCACTAGCCTTCCATATTCTGCTTCTGCATATCCACATGTAAATAATTATGCAGCAGCTCTCCACCAATAGGAGCATGACACAACTCCTATTGTAACCAGCTCCCTCTCCACATTTCCATTCATTAATCACTTCTCGGTTGGCAGTAGTACTGTATGGACATGCTTGTTTTTGCTCGCAAGTATGTTGATGTTTTCCTTTATATTACAGGCTTCATTTTTCTTTACTATTTATTTAAATTTTAGCATTTTTGAATTGTGAAAGGTTGCTTTTTCCAACTTTTCTTACTTTTTTCATATTTTTTTTTTGCTTCAAGTTTGGAATTGTCACTAGACACCTGCAGTTTCAGGTTGTTACAGCTACCGCAGCTGTTACTGCTGCTGCGGTTTTCCCAACTACTACTACCATGTTGAATACTCAATTATCAGCCGAGGATGTGACGGCAATTATTTGATGAGAAATATCCACGTTCATGTAACCTTCACCACCACAGGAGGAATATCCTGTCATGCTTGTTCCTGGGGTGACTGACAGGGTGGATTAGAATTTGAATAACCTATCCTCCCAAATATACTTCCCAGTCCTGAGTGATATTGGGGGATTTACCTAGACCTCCTTCACATTTTGTGGAATTAATTAATCAGGTTTGTGCTATTTTGTTTGCTTTATCCTGTTTCGTATGATTCTCAACCTGCCCTAGGTGAAGAATCTATGGGCCAATATTTAGTGTTCCCTTCTTCACCTGATGTTGAGGTTCATGCTCACCATTTTGGGGATCAACTTTGGTCAGGGGTTAGTATGCCTCGTCTGTCTTGTACATCTGAAGATTATGCTTATGCATTTCATAGAACTTCCTTCCCTTATCTGGATTCCCAATATTTGGAATCTCTCATTACATTGTGGGGTTTGAACCCTAATGCATTGGTGAATTTCTCACAGCCTCAATTTTCCGGTATCAGACTGATGTTGTCCATAATTCTGTATGCATTTTTGACTATGCACTTGTTAACTCAGGCAATTCATTTGTCTTCTGAAGGGTTTTCAGTTAATGTTTGCAGTCTTCTTTGCAATGGCATGGCTTTCATCTTTGGCCCTGGCTTTTCAGACGTGGTTGATATGCTGTTGGGATCTTCTGGGTCAGGATGCCATTCTTTCTCAAGTAGGTTTACCCACTACTTCCCTGCGCAAGTTGTGCATTGTACCTTTTTGTATGTGAAGAGGTGTTTGGGGTTTTCCCAACTCACTAGAGGCCTGAGTTGGTTCTGCTTGTCTGCATAATTCATTATCCTTGTTTATTTCCTGTTTATCCCAACCTCTTCCTACTGTTTCTGTGTTATGCCCCTTCCCCCCTAATACAACTCTTTACTGGCTTCTCATTCTTCGTCCATTTGCAGTCGAATTGTTATTTGAAGGCATTTCAAATGATTACAGCATCGGTGACTCCACTACAGAGCTGGCATTAAGTTTTTACAATTTTACTATATGTGGACACCATTTACAACAGATTCATGGGTCCTACAGGTTCTTTCAGAGGATCTAGCTCTTCACTTCTATTACCCTTCCCTGTTGTATCCTCATCCTGTTACCTTCCTCCCACCAAGGGTTCCTGTTTCTTGCCAGCATCTACAGGAGGCAATTCAGGACTTACTTAGGAAAGAGGCCATAGAACTTGGGGAACCTTCTCAGCCAGGGGTTTTTATTCCTGTCTGTTCATTGTACTCAAAAAGATGGGAGATTGGCAACCAGTTAGAGATTTATCATCCCTGAACTGTTTCTGGGTCATACCCAAATTCACGATAGAGTCTTACTTAACCCTTTGGTGGGTTTTCACTCCTGGGTTGAAAATGATGAAGGTCAATGTGTCGGATGCCCATATACACATTCTCATCTCTCAGGCGTCCTGGCATTTTATCTGTTTTATCAGGGGTGTGTTGATCAGTTTTGGGCTCTACCATTTGGCCTAGCTTTGGTTCTTTATTCCTTCTGCCGAGTAGTCAGGTCATTTGCTTGGCTGCTTGAGGCCTCAGTTTCCGCCATTACATGTACAATTGGCTACTTTTGGCTTCCTCTCAGGTTGAATCTGTTGTTCATACTTAGTTTCTTCTTCAAGAGGCTACCAGAGTTGGTTGGCTCATCAAGGTGTTGAAGTTTTTTCTCACACCCACACAATATCTTATTCATCTGGGTGTGTTTTTCAATTTTCTCATCAGTTGGGCCCAGCCTTCTCTCCTTTGTTTATGGGATATGGAACATTTCATTCTCAGTCTGTTGGCCTCTCATGGTCTCTCGTTGGGTGCTTACTAAGGGGGAATAATTTTTTTACCAGCCTTCCACCAGTTCAATGTGGGATCCTAGCTATTTTGTGAGAAGAGGTAAGATGTCATATCGTAAGTTAATATTTTCCTAAACTGAAAATATATTTCCTATAGATAATTACCTCCTCTCACATTTCCTACCCAGCCTCCTCACTTCTGATGATATGTGGTGTAGGTCTTCTAACCAATCTCAAAGTGAGTAATGAGTGCAACTGTGGAGAGGGTGCTGGTTTTGATAGGGGTTGTGTCATGCTCCTATTGGTGGAGAGCTGCTGCATAATCATTTACATGTGGATATGCAGAATCGAGAGGTGGAAGGCTAGAGGTGAGCATAGAAAATTTGAACCGAAAGAGAGCAGTACTAATCAAGAAAAGCTATTTTGTGAGAGGAAGTATATATTGGAAATACATTTTCAGTTTAGGAAAATTTTAACTTTCTAATAGGGTGGTCATTGTATGGAATAGTTTACTTTCAAGTGTAGTAGAGGATGCAACATGAAAAAGAGGTTGAATGAGTATCCGAAAAGAGGGTTGAATATAACACACAGGTTTGTATATATATTATTGGAATAGTGTGGTAATAGAAAATGGGTTAGTCCAGATGGGCCATAGTGAACACTTGTTATCCCTTGAAAATGAACTTAAACTTTCAAACTAAAGCAGTGCATTTACTCTGTACTAGTAAAGTGTAAATTAAAAATACTTTTCCCTCCATAACACATCCTAGCACTCAACTAATGTAAATGTTAAAGTTAAGTTTAAGAAAACCGTTGAAATAGACTACATAAAAAAGTACATACATAATATTTTATTAGCAATTAGAACCCCTATTATCTATATTATGGTATTTTACAAGTTAGCAAATGTTTGAAACTTTTAAAATCAAGTAAATGTTTAAAATAATTTTATAGCCAATACATCAAGATGTTAATGACATTTTGGACTATATACGAAGTTGTTAATGATAACTCGTACTATACACAAAGGTGTTAATGAACATTCGTACTATACACAAAGGTGTTAATGAACACTCGTATTGTACACAAAGGTGTTAATGAACACTCTTACTGTACACAAAGGTGTTAATGAACACTTGTACTGTACATGAATATGTTAACAATAACTTGTATTGAGTCAGTGAATTTTCTTTTCTAACTACACAACTTGTTTCAGGAAGCCATGGGCCATGAAGGAGCTAAACCTCAACGTGCAGTTTATCTCAAGAATGGTTTGATACTTACCACAGGATTTTCTAGAATGAGTGAACGACAGTATGCACTACGTAGCGAGGCAAGAGTATTTTATTACTTCTTTTAGCTTAAAAGCAAAGTGTACTTAAGAGTAAATTAAAAGTTTGTCTGGGATTATTAGACCAGAAACCATGTTATATTATAAAGATCACCTGCTGGTATGTTAGAGAATAACTGAATGCCCAAAGTGATTTTGAAATTGGTTGATAGTGAGCCTAGTAGTTTCTGAACCATAATGAAGACATGAAGGATTCAACATGTAATTGTAAACGATTTTTCAAAATTTTTAAATTTGGGAGCTTTTGTTGTTGAAGCTATTAACAAATGATTGTTTAACTGGGAAAATTTAGTTTAGATCATCTATTTAAATAACTTTTAATGGGAGAGGGGAGCAATGACAAGATTTGATTATTGTTTTTTTTCTCATTTTGTCTTTTATTCAATTGTAGAGTGTTAAGATTACATTTATGAATAGCTCAGTACATTGTTTAGCAAATCCAAAGAAATCTAACATGGAGGATAATAATAACGTTATTAAAATGTTTGCCTTTTAGTTACTGCAATTTTATATACATTAGTTTATAAGTATATTTTAGAAACAAAAAACTTGTCATCAAAATACTATAAACCTTTATTATGTTTTGACATAACTTGTATGTTTTTTTGGGGTTTGCAAAGTAGGAATATTATTAATGAGAGCTAGCAGTTAGTTTTACAAAATGCTATAAAGTAAAAATAATAATTCAGAACAGATAAAAGAGTATTGGTAGTTTTGCAGGTGGCTTTGGATTCACCCTTCACGTTGGAGGTGTTGGACATCAGTAATGGTGTGTTGATTCCGTTCTATGATCCAGATGTAAACTTATTGTACCTGTGTGCAAAGGTAAGAGTATCTGATGTATCTTCTCTGTGATGATTTAAACAGAAGTGTCTTGTGTATCAGTTACATGTTAAGATAAAGATTCAAACTGTATCTTGTATAGACTGTTTGGCAAGATAAACTTAAGAAGTGGTTTCATATATATATTTTTTAAAAGCTTGCAGTCAGAATTGCTCTTCACTTCCCACTGAATCTTAAAGGACTGTTAAAAGCTGAGATTCAGTCAGTAATCAATGTTACAGTTGCTTTTTAAAATATTCAGTTTAATTGTTGCCCATTGAAATGTATGCCTTTCTCACTTCTGGCATAAGAAATTTGTTAAAGATGATTGTTTTTTATATTCATATCTCTATTTACAAACATTTCCCTACAGGGAGACAGCAACATACGATACTTTGAAATAACAGATGAGCCTCCATTTGTTCATTATATTAACACATACCAGTCCACGGTCCCCCAACGTGGTATGGGAATGATGCCAAAACGAGGCTGTGATATCAAGCATTGTGAAATATCAAGGTATAAGATATTTCTGACAGTTATTTGAATGGCTTGTAATAAAATTCTGACTACTGGTGTTGGAAAAAATTAGGACAATAGTTTAAAGTATAACATTTTGGACATGAAACTTTTATGTAACTGTTTAGAGAAAATTGGATTCAAACAAGATCAATACTGCCAAATTTATCATATTTCATGTGTGTGATATTATATAGAATGCTCAAGCCAGAGATTTACCTATTGTCATATTTCTTTTCTTCTGCAAGTCATAGGAGTTTCAATGAATTAAAATGGAAAATACTATTATTTGTTGAATACAAGATTTTACACATTGATGGAGTACTTGCCTTCAGTTACGATTGAGGAATAAATAAAATTTTTACAATTATCCTAAAATGAAAATTTGAAAAGTTTATTAAACAGTACAGAATTATATATTTTCAGAAACTTAGTTCAAAATTGAAAACCTACTGAGGTATTAAACAGAATAATTTTTTAATCCATTGTTAATGGTTAAGCTTTTTTATTAGTGGTATCACTAGCAGTTAAAAATCTAATCTGTTTGTAACGTAGTTACAAACAAATCTGATTTTTAACACTAGGGCCACCACTAACAAGAAAGTTTAAATATCAATAATCTGTGTCACAAACAAATCTGATTTTTAACACTAGGGCCACCACTAACAAGAAAGTTTAAATATCAATAATCTGTGTCACAAAACAAATCTGACTTTTACCACTTGTAGTACCACTAATATGAAAGCTTAAGCATCAATAACCATAGATCATTTATGCTTAAGCTTTCTTATTAGTGGTGCTCCTAGTGGTAAAAATCAGATTTGTTTGTAACATAGACCATTTATGCTTAAGCTTTCTTATTAGTAATGCTCTTAGTGGTAATTAATCAGACTTGTTTGAAACAAACTTATATTTAGTTTTCATGGATGTTATTTTCATACACAATTTTATAATAACTAACCTATGACAACCCAGAACAACTGCTAAAAAGTTTAATAGATATATATATATATATATTTAACTTGACCAAATTTTGGAGGTCATCATCTAACCAATCTTCAGTTTGAGATTGTTATGGGTCTTCAGTATTTCTAACTATACTGGCAGTTCAAATAGGACATTACATCAGAAGTGGTGTGAAACTTATAATGGCCTGACAGAATTGTGTGAACTAAAACACTTTTCTATACTTGAGTTTGAATTTATGTTATTGTAGAATTGAGTGTTAAAACAATTGTTCTTTGCTGTAGGTTCTTTCGATTGCACTCTAGTGGTTTTTGTGAAATCCTATCATTTACTGTTCCAAGAAAGGTATGCCTTAGGTTATCAATTATAGTTTTGGTCACTTTTAAAGAGTATTGATGCAAAATTTTAATTATGTTTTGATATATTTAAAATGTCTCCTTTTATCTAAATCTTAAGTAATCCAACTCATTTTATTTAATATTTTTCAAATGTTCATTATGTTGGAACTGTGACATTTCTAATGTCCAGAAGCTGTAAAAGCCTTTTCCGATATGGTACTTATATCCTCTCACAAAATTAACTATTCTTGTTCAGTGCTGCCCTCTATATGCAAATTTTCCCTTTACACATTCCACAGGCCTTCTGCCCCCCCCCCCTCCTTATTGGAATCGAAAGATTCCAACATGTGTCTCATGCAAATCATCATCATGCATCACTTCTCCACCAATAGTAGCATGACATGCTCACATGATGCATGTGACTCCCTTTATACTCCTCTACCAAACTATCACTTCTTGTTTGGCAGAGCTTGTATTCAGACGTGTGTTTTGTTTGTTTAAAGATTCACTTTCCTCACAAAGTGTTTTTTTTTAATTCATTTAGTTTTCATTCAGACAGTTTCTTTACTTTAAATTTTTATCAGTTAGTTCCAGTTGCATTATTCTTTTTCACTGCTCAAATTTGGTGGATGCTTCTTAACAATGAATTCCAAAGTTCATATTACCACTTCGGAATTCACACCAGTGACTAGCATTCTTTCTTAGGCTTCAGGTGCGGGCAACCTGACAGTAGATTTGTCCACGTTTATTTGCTGGGAGATTGAATGTTACATGGGCCTTTGTCCCCAGACTTTGTCCCGGTTCCTCCTGAACAGGCAGAGCCTTCTTATTTTGCCGTACCTTCCCATCCCCTGCCTGAGGAATCAGTTAGGCCTAACTTGTTCTTTTTATATTTTGTTTCTCAGGTATGTGACGTTTTATCCCTTTCTCCTATTTGTTATGAGCCATGTCCTTCCTTGTTACATGACCAGTCTTCCCACTCCCCTGATATTCGTGTTCATGCTAATCAATTTGCCTTACAATTAACCAATGGGATTAGCATTCCTCACCCCCCTTGGGCTTCAGATCAGTTGGTGCTTTCATATCATTGTGCTGACTTTTTTTTTTCTGGACCAACAGTTGTTAGGTTCTATATCGCCTGTTTGAGGGGGTGGCTCCCGAATCACCTGTCAGTCTGACCTATGCTCAGTATTCTCACCTGCATCTTACCCTTACAAACTCTTTTATAGTATCTTTCTTCTCTACACCTTCTCTCTGAGGCTATCTGCAGAAATCCTGAGAGGTTTTCTGGTGATACCCTTTCCCTTTTTTCCTCCACACTAGCTCATTTATTGTCTTTGGCTCTGGATTTGCATACATGGTTTCTCTGTTGTTGGTACCTTCTAGGTCATGATACAATTTTGGCTAGGAACCATTTACCATTGACATATTTTCAGGATTTACGTATGGCTTCATTTCTGCAGCGATATGTTTTGACATAATCCCAGAAACACTAAAGCCATGGGTGGCATTAGTCCAACAACAATCTACCCTTACCAATATTGTTGCACGTTTGTCTCTGTCAGAGCCTCATATGCCACCTATTACCATTACCTGTCCTTCCCCTTCTAAACCTTTACCTGTCTCTTCTTCTTGTCATATTTTTTTTACGATGCACCTCACGTCGCCAACAGTACCGCGGGTTTTAGTCCAGTGAGAGCTTGGCTTGCCGATTTTCTTCATCACTGGTGTTCCTTCATTGAGGATCAATGGCTTCTTCAGGTTTTATCAGAAGGATTCGTGATCTCCTTTCTTTCCCCAACTTCCCTATCTCCTTTCCCCATTTTCTTCCCTCCTCTTCAGGATGCCGAAATCAGTCAGCATCTGTTGGAAGCAGTTCAGGAATTGCTATCTCAGCAGGCCATCAAACCTGTTCTCCATCCTTCAACAGGTTTTTATTTCCAACTTTTTGTTGTTCCCAAGAAAACCAGGGACTGGAAGCCGGTCATAGGTTTATCTCACCTCAACCACTTCATTCATCTGCCCTGGTTTACCATGAGTTTTTCTCATTCTGAAGTGGGTATTTTCTCCAGGTTTATGGATGACCAAGATGGATGTCAACAATGCTTATATCCATATACCTATATCACCTCGGTCTCATCCTTATCTTCTGTTTGTCCATCTCGGGATGGTTTATCAATTTCGAGCACCACCATTTGGGTTTGCTTCAGCCCCTTATGTTTTCTGTTGGGTATTCTGAGTGCTTGCTCGACATCTTCATGCTCTTGGGTTGATTTTTCACTATTACATGAATGACTGGCTTCTTCTGGTTCATTTCGAACTGGAGTCGGCCATCCATTCTCCGCAGTTCCTTTTAATGGCTGCATGAGTGGGCTAGTTAATAAAACTGGAGAAGTTCTTCCTCAGACCTACTGATTATCTCATCCATTTGGAGGTCTTTTTCGACACTTGTATCAGTTGGGCCCAGCCTTCTCCTTTAAGACTTTATTCTATGGAACTGTTAGTCTGCCATGCCCTCTCAGTTCTTACTTACTTACTGCTAGTGAGGTTCTATGGTGTTTGGGAATGTAGTTTTCAATGACATCACTGGTCCCTCTCGGTCTTGCACATGTGAGATACCTTCACTGGGCACTTCACAATCAATGGAACCTTGTATGGGATCCTCTTTCTACTCCCATTACCCTTCCTCTTACCCTGTGAGACGATCTGCTTTGGTGGTTGAACAAGGCACATATTTCAGCAGGCATGCCACTTTCTCCCCCGTATCCGGATCTACATCCCTGCAAATCTGGGGTGCATGGGTCAACCATCAGGAAGCTTCGGGCTGTTGGTCTATGGACAAAAGTGCTTTGCATATCAACATTCTTAAACTTCTAGCTATATGTTGGGCATTAAATCAATTCTTTCTTCTTGCCTAACATTGTCTGGTGATGGTTCATTCCAACAATTCTACAATGGTGGCACATATCGATCACCAAGGCAGCACCCAGTTGAGAGATTTAAGTTTTTGGATGTTGGATCTCTTATACTGGGCCCACATGCAACACATTCATCTCATTGTGTGTTGTATGCCAGGTGCTTTCAATCTTATTGCGGATCGTCTTTCCAGCCCCAATGGGATATATCCGACAGAATAGTCCTTAGATCCCTTTGTTTCCAGGAGCTTTGCACTCAGTGGGGTTCTCCAAACATGGATGCATTTGCTACGAGCCTCAATCACAAGTTACCTCTCTTTTGGTTGCCAGTTCCTCATCATCAGGCTCTAGCAGTCGATGCCTTCAACCAAGATTGGTCCCACAAATATCTTTATATGTATCCTCCTATCCTATTACTTCATCAGGTGATCTCTTTCATCCACACCACTCCTTGTCAGATCCTTCTAATTGTTCCTTATTGGCCAGCTCAGCCATGGTTTCCATGATTACAGCACCTGCTACTCTCTGTACCTATTCTCTCACCTCCCTACCTTCTTTCTCAACCTCGGTCACTGGTCCTACATCCTGCTCTTCATACCCTACATCTTCAGTACTGGCTTTTATCCAGTCTTTGGCAAGGAGATCCAGTTTCTCCTGTTGAGTTGCTTTCCTTTTAGCTGGTTCCATACGTCCTTCTTCAATGGAAGGTGTTCCACAGTTGGTCTACAACTTGATTTCCCACTGACCAGCCTACTGTGGCTCAGGTGGTGGAATTTCTCACTTGGCTTTTTGACTGGGGTCCTCGGTTTCCTCATCTTGGGTTATGAGGTGGCTTTATCCCATACCTTTTGTTTTTCCCGATACTGTGGAGTTTTTACTTCACCTGTCCTTACCATGCTACTGTATTCCTTCAGGTTTTGTCACTCCCCCATGCAACCTACCCTTCCTGATTGAGATGTTAATGTGGTACTCTATTCCCTCACTAATTTCCTTGTGTTTCATGTTTCACCTTTCCCTTAAAACATATTTCCTTCTCGTTTTAGCCTGTGGACATTGACAGTCAGATTTGTTTGCCATTGACGTTTCACATGCACTTTATCACCCTACCTATTTTTTTCTTTATCCAGATTGTTCCTTCCTCCCAAATACCTCAGTGGCTCCATGTAGGCTTCTGTGTCCAGTCAGGGCTCTTCATTCTAATATTGCCTATCCCCTGGTAGTCTTCTTTCCTTTGTGATCTTTCACCTTCAACCCTTACTAGTTGGGTCTGACTTTTGATCCAATTGACTTATTCCTTCTTGCCTTCTTCTTTTCTCCTGGAATTTGTTCTGAGTGTCTTCTTATCAGACACCTCATCTTTTCCTTTGCTTCTAATCTTTGTCGTCCATTGGAGGAAATTCTACAATCAGGCATGTGAACCACACCTAATATCTCCCATTATCTACATTATATCGTGGTTTCTTATTCATCAGGTTATTGTCTTCCACCTGTGGACATTCTTCAGACTTTGGTGCAACTCTGTTTGGTAAGTTTCTATTCATACTTTCTTTTGTTTTCAGAGGCCTTTTTTTCTTCATTCCTCATTGTATGGATCCCACTCTTTGGCGAGTGGTGCCTGGCTAGGTATTCTTTAACTTGAAATACATCTGCACTGTACAGCCATGTTGACTCATGCTTTATATTCCATGGCTTCTCAATGCTCACTGTTGAGATGGAGTGTTCCATAAGATTGCTGTAGATGAGTAACCTTAAGATATTTTGCTTCATAAACATGCATGTCCTGGACCGTACCACCCATGGACTGCATGGGTAAAGCAGAAGGGAATAGCTGCCCATCCCTACCATGCCTGTAGTGAATAGCTTGTTATGGTCTGCTTTTCAAAATAGGGTTTCTTGGTCACCAATTATACTGTCTCAGGTGATGATGTTCCTATGGATTCTTCACTGCCTTTTTACCCTTCTTTCTTCTAGTGGAGTTTGGGAGTCCTTACCACTTTCCAGTTCCAAGCCGCTAGGCTATAACCATCCAGTGCAGAGCAGGGCGGTAGTGTTCTGTCCTCCTCTTTGCAATATATAATTATAAAGGAGTGATACGTCAAAATGCAGTTCACCTCTTCGATTGGGAGCCCTCATCCTTTCCCTGCTCAGATGTTGGAACCAATCAACATAAGTCCTCACACCTTTTGGGTTGCCTTATCTTCCTTCCTTGATTGTCTTCTGTGTTGTGGGTCACAGAATTGGTACATGGGATTGTTACAGTTCTATTCTTTGGCTCTCCCTTGTCCTATCTTAATATGGAGATGTTATTGCCTTTTGTATGGTTCTGGTAAGTTTCCTGGTTGGGGGAGTTCATTGCATGCAATAGACATCCTTTTGATGCTGGATGTCAGATCCCCAGATCAATAGCTCAGTACTAATACTTGTGTCATACCTGGGAGACGGCATGATTTTCAATCCCCCTGGTCTCTTTGGTTTGAGGTGAAGATGGTATGATCCTCATCCTTCCCTCACGTGGATGTCGGTTCCAAGCTACATGAGTTTTGAATGTAGTCGACTTACTGAGTACAGTCCATTGTGCCCTAACCACTCTACACCTGAGGGCATATCCATTGTTTTACCCACTTATTCATGGGATGAAGTTATATTTATTTTATATTGTTAGGATCATGATCCTGACACAGTATTCTCCCACTTAGATGTGCTCCTCTCCCTTTCTGCCCTTATCTTCTCCACATTTCACAGAGGGGCAAAGAGTATACCTGGTTCAGAAGTGGTGCAGTTCCCCTCATCTGATATTCGGATCTAACTCTCATTTCCAGGGGGAATCCTTCGGCTTGGTTTTTTTTTTTTTTGGGGGTGGGTACTTCTATCACAACCTCACTCCGGTCCCTCGACCTATTCAATGTGTTATTCTAGCTAATTTTGTGAGAGGAGGTAAGTACTGTTTCGGAATTTATAATTTTCCTATACTAAAAATGTATTTCCGATAGGTACTTACCCCTTCTCACACTTCCCACTTTCTTCCAGTGTTTATGTCTTCTGACAAATTTCAAAGTGATAGTTTGGTATAGGAGTATAGAGGGAGTCGCATGCATCACATGAGCATATCATGCTCCTATTGGTGGAGTAGTGACACATGATGATGATTTGCATGACAGACATTTTGGAATATTTCAATTCCAGTAAGGGAGAGCAGAAGGCTTGTGGCATGCATAAAGAAAAGTTTGCATATAGAGGGCAGCACTGAATGTGAATAGTTAAGTATCTTTTGAAAATACATTTTCAGTATAGGAAAATTAGAACTTCTACATTAACACATTCATTATGGTCACCAAAAATTTTTTTTTTCCAGTCTGACCAGTATCAAGATGATCTGTATCCTAATACACTTGCAGATGTTCCTGCTATTTCATCTGAGGAGTGGGCTGATGGGAAGGATGCAGAACCAATTTTGGTTGGTAATCATGTCTGTTAGAAATAAATTATTTAAAACTTGTCATTTTTGGGTAAAGTTGAATGAATATGTAGCTGAATGTTTAGGTTATAAAGGCCAATGTGATTTATAGATAAGGAAAACCTATTTCTTAGTTCATCAAAACATTGTTATCAATATACATGTAATATTTTTAGAAGGTGTGTAATAGATAAAATGCTTTCATCATGTTCCTAAGTTGTAAAGAAGAAAAAGGAATGTCAGAGAAATGCTAAAAAACTAAATGTGAAGCCCAATCTATCATTCTTTGTACTACCAGTCACTGAGTTATACCGATTATGGGGAATTCCACCTCTCGCCAGTTACCCTAGACAAGGACAAATTGAAAGAATAAGATTAGTTGTCTTATAGTGTTGAAGTGAATGAATGTTATATAGTAAAATTTACTATTTTATGTGTTATTAGCTATGATTTTATATATCATGTTGGTTATATTTTAAACCCACAGAACTCAATCTGAAAGTATTTGAAACTTGTATCATAGATATTTTGAAGTATCTAAAATGAAATTTACCTGTTCAAATATATAACAACAATAATAATAAGATGAATGTAAGGTCAATAGTTGTATCAGTATGTTGCAAAGAAGCATTCAAGATTTTGAAGTTGAAGCTAATTTTTGTACAAATTTATTGAAAGAAAAAAAAGAGAAATTTGAGAAACAAACAGGAGTTTAGAAATTTCTGAATTTTTAAAGAATGCTGTTCTCTTTGTTTGATAGAAGTGACTGTACTGTATGACAATATTTAAACTGTTAATCTAACATGAAATAATTAACATAAAAGAGTTGGGTTAAACTTAACATCTAAACATTTTTGATTAGCCTCTGGAAATGTAATTTCCTTATTATAAAATGCCCTGTAAGTTTTGAAAAGTTTTAGTTAATGAAGGAGTGACCATATTAGTTGTAGTTAACGTTTATTCCAAAACTTATTTTAACCTATTAAAATTAATGTTAAATTAAAAATCCATATATCTGCATTGTTACAAGCATGAATATATATCAAAAATAAATAAGACATGCAATATTAAAAACAAAACTACATAGTCTGCAAGTTTTGACTACCTAATTGAAACTTGTAGCTTTTGTATTTTGTTTTATAATAATGTAAGTTTTATTTATTTTTAAATATTTATTCATGCATAAATTGTATGAGGCATTTTGGTTTATACTGATATTTAGTATGAAGTTCTTTTTAATAATTTTTCAAATGATAAATTCGTGACAGAGCTAGGGGTTTGTTCCAAAGACTGGTTGAAATACAAGATCCCTTCATTTTAAACCATATTTTATGTCTGATTTATTCTTTACTTATTAGTTGATCGACAATTGAAATGTTTTCACATAGATATCCCTTAAAGAGGGCTTCATCCCTACCAAAAAGCAGGAATTTAAGGTTATGAAGAAGCCAAACATCCTAGATAAAATGCCAAAACATACAGTGCAAGCTCCATCAGCAGCTTCTGTAAGTTAGCTATCCATACATTGTGAAAAATTACTTATGTGACTGAGCCAAATACAATCACTATAAATGATCCACATAACATTCTGTAAATATGTATAACATCACTCTGTGAATGATATATATAACATTGTCTAAGTAGTGTAACATCACTCTGTGAATCATATACATAACATTTATCTAAGTATTGTACATCACTCTGTGAATGATATGTATAACATTCTGTAAATAATGCATAAAACATCATTCTGTGAGTGATCTACATAACATTCTTTAAACATGTATAACAACATTATTCAGTGAATGATCTACATAAAGTTCTGTAAGTAATGTGTAACATCATTCTGTGAATGATCTGTATAACATTCTTCAAACATGTATAACATCATTCTGTGAATGATCTACATAAAGTTCTGTAAGTAATATGTAACATCATTCTGTGAATGATCTACATAAAATTCTGTAAGTAATGTGTAAAACATCATTCTGTGAGTGATCTGTATAACATTCTTTATACATGTATAACATCATTCTGTGAATGATCTACATAATGTTCTGTAAGTAATGAGTAACATCATTCTGTGAATGATGTACATAAAATTCTGTAAGTAATGTGTAAAACATCATTCTGTGAGTGATCTACATAAAATTCTGTAAGTAATGTGTAACATCATCCTGTGAATGATCTACATAAAATTCTGTAAGTAATGTGTAAAACATCATTCTGTGAGTGTTCTGTATAACATTCTTTAAACATGTATAACATCATTCTGTGAATGATCTACATAATGTTCTGTAAGTAATGAGTAAAACATCATTCTGTGAAAGGCCCCCCCAGTGGCACAGCAGTATGTCTGCGGACTTACAGCACTAGAATCCGGTTTTCGATACCCGTGGTGGGCAGAGCACAGATAGCCCATTGTGTAGCTTTGTGCTTAATTACAAACAAACAAATCTACATAAAGTTCTGTAAGTAATGTGACATCACTCTTCAAATGATATACATAAAGTTCTGTAAATAATGTGTAAAACATCATTCTGTGAGTGATCTACATAACATTTTGTAAATGACATCTATAACATCACTCTGTAAATGATGTACATAACATTCTGTGATGATGTGTATAACATCACTGAATGATCTACATAACATATTCTGCTGATGATGTATATGATACCACTGTATGAATGATCCATATACGATCATTGTGTGATTCAGCTGTTCAACCCTGTTTAAATGATCTAAGCAGCACTACTGTGTGGAGGATGAGTAATATTAATACATTGTATATAACATTGTATGAATGATATTTATACCATCATTTTTTCAATCGGATTAAAGACAGCTGATTTAGAGCAGCAAAACTACAGGGTGAAAGCACATGTAGATACATAAGTATTGGTTAGGCCAAGCAAACTAGATTAGCAGTTTGTAGCTCAAGTTTTCATAAGAATCATACAGATGGACAGTTATTATTCATTATTCCCTGCCAACTTTTAAGCATAAATTTGCTAAGTTTTATGAAATTCTCCTAACTAAAGAGGGTTTAGCATCACATGATATTAGCTTAAGCAGTTAGCATAAATAATGATGTTTCATACAGCTGTATCGAGT
>NW_013665852.1:12413-15349 GCF_000517525.1 Limulus polyphemus | reverse complement strand
CTTATAACCAATAGAAAGAACATAATTCATTGTTAGTCTCTTCAGGATAAGGAGACGTAAGATAGATTATTTTTCAAATTATAAGCATATTCCCGATGGTATTCATTGTGGATATCAGTGTCCCCAGTGAGTAAACTGTACTGGCCTTATATGGCAGTAAGGAAAAAGGCCAGGGAGTCTTTTGCATGTGAGCAGTTTGAGAACTTTTGCACATTGCAAATAAATACTGCAGTAGACAGTAGTGTTCTTGAGAATTCAGAAACACTTGCTGCTCAGCACTAAAGAACCAGGTGAACTGCTCAGCTATATACTAATTGTCGTGGATTATTATTATTATTTATTATAAGTCCAATCATATATTTAGCCATTTTTTAAAATTAATTACAAGCCTAATCATATATTCTTGTATTGATTAATTTATATATTTTAATCTAGAGTTGTCTGGGGAAATTACCAGATAGAATTTAGCTTCTGGGGGCAAAACTGAGAGATGCACTTTCTTTAACCTCACATATTAGACACAGGATGATTTTTAGAGGAAAAACAAAAGTGTGTCTTATATGTTGTAATATATGGTATATAACATTATATGATTGACAGGGTTTGAAAAGTCCTGATTTTTTTATTTACCCCTGGAAAAATGAAAGCCCTCTTACATTAGACACTTTACAGTCAATTGTTAATTGATATCTAATCCCAATGTGAAAGGTTCATTTGTTTTTTTGAACCATACACACAATTTCAGGTCAAGTGCAATTTATGAGAGTCATCTGAGTTTTAGATAGTGATGTGTTACTGGTATGATCATTCGTCACAGGGAATGCAATGCATGCCACAAATCTCATTTTCCATTGTCCAAACGAGTCTCTCCATCAATCTGTATACACATATAGCATGTTCAACATGCAACATAACTCGATGTGCTTTCAAGCAGAACAGTAGACCTACATATTGCCTCACATTGGCTATTAATGCAGAGGGGCAAATGCATATTTAACTAGGGGTGGCTCAAGAAGCCTGAATACTATAAGTGGTTAAACTGAGATGTGGATGAATACAAAATTGCACTTTGTGCATGAAGGCATTTGATATCTTGAACATGGCTTTAAAAAAAGCCACACTGCCAGCACGAAGCACATGCGTTTGAGTTTGACAACCAGCAGACTATGTTCATAGGGAGGAATAGAATCTTTTTTAACAAAAGTGCTATTCAAATTAACTTCACTCATTCACTCCCAACTGACACAGCAACAAGTACATGTACCTCACAGCAATCAGTGACACCATTTGTATCAAGGTTGGATTGTTTAAAACCTGAAATGTGGACATTGAAAGTTGTTAAATCACACTACTCCTTCAACTCATGTTCGGATGTCAGTCCACTTTTCACTGAAATATTCTGAGACTCAACAATTGCAAAACAGTTTTCATGGAGTGAGAGGAAATGTGGTTACTTGTGTAATTTAGGAATAGGACCACATCTGAAATCTATTCTCACCAAGAAAATCAGTGACCAAAATGGAAATGTCTTGCTCTTTGATGAAAGCCAAATCACAATAAGAGAAAAAAAAACAGATAGATGTATATGCATGGATTTTGGAAGATGACAAGGTCTGTATCAGATTATCAGTATATAATTAAAAACAACAACAATAATATTTAAATAAATAACACAAGGTAATTTCAAACATACAAACAATTTTTTCTCTCTTCCCACACTTTTAACATGAGTTATCAATGATTATATCAACAGAGTGGCCACCCCTAAAAAAGAGAAAGATAATGTTTCAAAAAAGATTGTGTATATGACACTATCATTTACTAGAACATATGCTTTGAAAATCAAGAAAAATATAAAGAACTTCCTTTGTAATGTGTACCCACCAGTTGAACTACATGTGGTACTTAAACCAGTATACAGAATAAGGAACTATTTTGTATTCAAAGACAGAATGTGCAAAGCGGACCGATCACATGTTGTCTACAGATATCAGTGCTCTGTTTGTAATAGTGAATATATAGAGTCAACAGTGAGGAGGCTTAGTGATTGAGTTAAAGAACATAGTGTGCCAAGGTATGCAAGATTCTCAAACATTTTCCAACATAAAGAAGAATGTGTGAATGCAAGTGTAAAAATTAAACAATTCCAAATTATTGGAAAGGCTGAAAATGAGCAGTGGCTACGGTTAAAAGAAACATTATTCATAAAGAATTTAGCAACTGAACTAAACAGGAAATCCCGCACTGGTGAGCTGATGTTAAAAGTGTGAAAGAGAAGAAAAAAAAACAGTAATAATTGTAATACTACTTCTACTACTATTATTATTTACTTATTTTTCTTTCATACAGTCATAAGATAGATAAAATACAGATAAAAGGTTAATTAGAATATACCTTCTGTGTTACTTTCTGTTACTGACAATACACCTTTGATCATTCAAAAATATAAAAGTTCCCACAAAGTTTAATCAGCTTATTTGTGGAATACTTCGTTATAACTATGACCATTTATTTCTATAAATGTTAGTAACTATAATTAAACAAAAGACAAAATGGGTATTAAAGTCTGTGTTAAACAAAATTTCATATTAACGTGTATCTGAAGTTAACAGTTTAATAATTATAACAAAAACATAATATCCTGTAAAGTTTTTGCACCATTATCACAAACAGTCACTTCTATATATGATAAAAAGTGAAATTAATGATAATACTAGAGGGGTACTCAGTAGAGTGCATAGATCTGCCATGCAGTGTTTTAAAGAAATTCTTAATTTCCCCTAGTTTGAAAATTGTAAAGTTTTCTCTCTAGGCATCCCATTTTGTGGTTTCTGTTTCAGTTTTGTTCCCAGTTTTGACTAGCTTTGCAGGATTTCTAACAACTGTTGTTGCATAGTTAGAAAGCCAGAAAAATTGTGATAGTTATGGGTCATTTT
>NW_013665852.1:9367-11991 GCF_000517525.1 Limulus polyphemus | reverse complement strand
ATTTTATTGTTTTTGCATGTCATTATTCTGTGTTCTTTTGAGCATTATTCAATGAAATAAATTTTTAAAAGTAACTAAAATGTAAAAATAGGAAACTTTTGAAGTTTGTAAGTTAGAATAGTTAAAATAAATAATATTACGATATAAATTTATCACCAGGTACGCTTGCAAGCACCTCATGCATAGTATAATTTGATAGCGTAATGTGAACAGCATGTTGGCCAAGAGATCTAAAACATAATGACACAAATAGTGGTCAACCATGTTTCACAGTGACCTTGACCTTTGACACTAATCCTCCAAAAAATAATCACTTCTAACTTGGATCATGGTCCATATGTGTACCAAATTTCGTCTAAATTCATCTGGCTGATTTTAAAAATTTTGCTAACAAACATGCAAGGATGAAAACATAACCTCTGTTCACCAATGGTGGCAGTGGTAATTAATCCAATAAGAATAAATTACCAATACCATTCAGTGAATATTACTCAGCTTGTATATGAACACCAGTTAGTAACCAGTCTTTTAATATTGTTTTAAACCCTGTAATGGTATTTATATTCCATACATCCTTTGTAAGTTGGTTCATTATATACGTTTTTTATAATCTGTATTTATATTCCATACATCCCTGGGAAGTTGGTTCATTATATATGGTATTTTATACTCTCATACTCTTGTTCCATATTTATTATTATATTTTGGAATTTCATAATATTTATTTTCTAGTGTTCTAGTGTTATACATTTTTTTTAGTACTTTATAACTTGGACTATAGTAATCATTTATAATTATCACATATTTTTAAAGAACATTTATGTCTAATAACTGATTTCTTATAACTTCATCTCTTAATGTAAAATTTGTATTATGTTAATAAAACATAAACTTTGAATTAAATTGTTACATTTTTTTGAATTACATTTATTTTTTTAAGTAAATGTACTGTCAATCCATAATTTATAACAGATTCTGCTATTGATTTGTAAAATATTATGTATCCTCTATAACTTTGCTGCTAATGGGTATTAATTTTTTGCAAATCATATTTATATATTTAGACCAACTATAAACATCATCTATAATTAGCCCTAAGTATGCCTTAGTATTAAAATTTTCAATATACTTATACTTACAAACATAATACTGCTTGTTTTCTGCAACTAAATGTTTGTATTTAGTATTACATTTTTTTCATGACTTTGTAAAAATATTTTATTAACCCTTTCATGACAGGCTCAGTATAATATACACGAGTTAAGTATTTATACTATAACTTTTAATGCAGTAAGTGTATCTTCTCATAATTTGGTAAACTTTTAGTAAAGATAACAAGTCTTTCGTACCCCAAAAAATCATATTTTTTAATGAAGTATTTTTATTATAGATTTGTTTGTGAAAATATTGAGTCTGTTTCATTACCAGTCCAAATGTGAAGTGATTTTCATGTTAAATATTATTTGTGTAATCTCTAAAACCTCCTAATTACATTTCAAACGTTTGTTTTCAGTCAAACTTTATATTTTTTCTGTCATTTTCTCTACCCTTTTTTCGTTCTAGAATGACTACAGATTGTAACACAAAAACACAAATGTGTAGTCTAAATCGCTTAAATCTCATAACATTATACATTTATATATATTTTTATTAGATTGACCTTTCTGCCATGTCTGGCTAACAATACAGAAGTTACAATGATGTAGCACACCTGCACTCATGATACTATATCCAATAATATAAAACTGGCCTTTACAAAGTAACCTGTCTTGGTTGTGTTTTAGTGGACTAGTATTTTGTAAAGTACAGTCACATGTCAATTATTATACATTATATACATTAATACTATTTACAAATAAGTTCTTAAACTTATTTTTCTTAAATCATAGAACTGTAAATAAAGAAGTAAAGCAAACAATTATCTCTTCTAGTTAAGACCTTTGTACTCATTTGCTGTTTTCATAGGTTGCTAAGCCTTATGAAATTTGCCACGTGGATGATGTGAAAAAAGTTTTTTTTAGGTTTGTATATACATTTTAAATAACCAAAAAAATCACAAGTTACTATATCAATACCATACAATTCCACTATAATTTATCAAGCTTAGTAACTAAGCTATATTTGGGTCTTAAAAAATATTAAATTTCGAGCTCTCTAAAGACTTATCGGTTGAAATCTTGTGTGAAAAGAACGAGAACATAATAACATGTCAAAATGGCTGAGAAAACCACTAGGGGGACGTTCTAAGCTTTCGATTGGTTATTCATGTCATACATATAAGGGAGCATTTCCAAAAATGGAAAGAGGTGGGTGAGGGGCCACTGTGTTTAATTCAGTACGTGACCGATATGTTAGCAAATACAAAAGATAAGAGGTTCTTATTTTATATTCTAGCTTGTCAATATCAGTAGTTTGAGTTCCTAGTTCATACAAAACTATAGACTTTGTATTTTAACATCACAACCATCTAATTTGAACTAGTGCTGTATCCAACATACCTCGTGACACACAAAAATCGATGTTTAACTGTGTTTTTGATTATTTACTTATAAATTAAGAATTTAACTAATACATAATACTGAAATTTGAATTATAATTTACAATTTGATACCAAACTTATTGAC
>NW_013665852.1:0-9324 GCF_000517525.1 Limulus polyphemus | reverse complement strand
TGAAATTCGTCTTTTAAAATTCTCTGCCAATTTCCACATCAACATGATTTACGTTTAAAGCTGTATCATCTGCATATTGATATATTATACTCTTTAAACCTATATTTACAATATCATTAACATACAATTCAAACAGTATTGGACCCAAAATTGAAACCTTGTGGAACACCATATTTTATTGTTATTGAATTACTCATTATTTCTCCAGTTCTTGTTGTTGAAACACTATTACTCAATTAATTCACAAACCAGTTATATAAATTTCCTCTTCTAATCATAATGATCATTTTGAAGAAACTAGTACTTGTACATCTACTGATTTGTATAAATAACCAAATTTGTCATGGTTGTATGTATCAAGGGTTTTTGTTGTTTTTGCATAGGTAAAAACTATATATGACGAATCAACTTTCATGGGGCATGCAACTTCCAACCATATGATGCATCACTTTGAGTTGGTTGAAGAACTAAACAGATAGAATTTGGTGCAGCTCTTACTGGATGGTCCCAGTGTAAATCTAAATTTGAAGTGGCTTGTTGATGAGTAACTATCAATGCAGTATGACAAGTCTCTTTTAGATGTTGGCAGTTGTGGTGTACACGTACTTCATGGCACTTTCAAGGATAGTGCTGCTGCTTCAACATGACCCATTCAGAAACTTCTGTTGTTTATACAAATTATTCAAAGATTCACCATCAAGAACAGAGGACTATATATACATTAGTCACTGAATCTTTAGTTTTGTTCTCATAGTTATCTGGAAAATGTCCCCATGGCAGGGTGTGCTATACAAATATGGCCAAGTATTGTCCAGTATGTTACAAAAGTGATGAGGAAAAAATTGACAAATCCTAAGATTAGCTCATATGATATTGTTGCTTCAAAGATAAACTGATCATTCCACAATTGTTGTCATTCACATAAATAGCTAAACTGATATCACCATTTTTGTCAATTTATCAAACAGACAATTCAATGATGCCATTTGTTGTATAGGATATTTTCATCATGGTTGTTAAAATACTGAAACTTTTCATGAAACCGGCAGTGTTGGACAATATTACTGTTGTAAAGCTCCAGAGACTTGATTAACAGAACAAGGACAACTACAGTTCATACAAGAAAATTAATCTTGGATTTGCAGCGGAACAAGAGCTCAGTAAAATCCTTTCATCAACTTCAAAGGCCATCAGTGTTATCAAAGTTAAGGAACTAAGAAACGAATGTCATAATTTTATGGTGAAGCTTGCTAGTAAGATGCTGCAAAAATTTCCACTCAAGTATCCACTGGCCCTGGCCAGATATATCACATGCCTTGACCCCAGAACCATGGCAAGGTCAAAACAGGACAGCGTGACAAGGATGAAAAAACTGCTTGTTTTGCTGTTAGAGCCTATGATGACATATTGGCCCAGTTTAAAGAGTTTATTGATGTGGACGTAACACACAATCTATCAGATTTTCAATCATTTTTGCGACACAACGAGGAATGCAGATTAGATAAATTTTTGTCCAAGTTTCTTTCTAAAAATGTCTACTTCAACAAAGTTTGGAGTGTTGTAAAAGATTTGCTCCTAATTTCACATGGACAAGTAACTGTAGAAAGAGGATTTTCTATTAACAAAGAAATTTAAGTGGAAAATTTATAAACAACTCCTCATTTCACAGAGATTAATCTATGACCATATTAATGCTGTTGGTGGAGTCCTTAACATCAACTGACCATATTAGTACTGTTAATGGAGTCCTTAACATTAACGTCAACAGTTCGCTTCTTGCTTCAGCAGCATCTGCAAAGCAAAGGTGTGTGACCTTTATTGAGGAATGATGAAAATAAAAAGAACAGCAAAAATTGGTCAAAAACGAAAGACTGCGATGAATGAAATAGATAACATTTACATGATGATATTGCTGCTTTGCATTAGTCAGCAGAAGAGTTTGCTGAAAAGGCAGAAACATCAAGAAAATTTACTTTCATTACCAAATACAACAGCTTTACAATGTTATATAGTTCACTCACACAATGATGGTATACAGATCATTCATATAATATTCATATCTCAATTTCACCATGGTGGTAAATAGATCATTCATTGGATGTTATATAGTTCAGTCAGACACAGATGGTATACAGATCATTTGTACAATATTATATACTTCAATCACACAGTGTGGTATACAGACCATTCAGACAATGGTATATATCTCAATCTCCAAATGATGGTACACAGATAAATCCAGGGTCCGTACTCTTTAAGAAGATTTTTTTTCTAGGGCTATCCTAGAACATTTCATTCCAAAATATCATTTGCATCGTTTTCAAGGAGTAATTAGTTGAATAGCTAAGATTATAACAAGAGAACTAGATTTGGTATTTATATTTTTATTAATGGACTTATGTTATTAAATAGAAAGTACAAAACAAGATGGACACAGATCCTGATTCAATATCTCCAGAGAACCTGGTATGAAAAATGCATGGATAATTATATTTTTTAATTTCATCAAAAAACTACACATGTACACAGTGTGGTATATGCATGTATGTTTATTCTTTCAGTTCTTTTAATTTTTCATCTAATTGGTCTTTTTACTCAATGAATTCCTTTTCTTTTTATTTAGCAATGTGTCTGAATGATCTATTTACCACCATGGTGAAATTGAGATATGAATGTTATATGAATGATCTGTATACCATCATTGTGTGAGTGAACTATATAACATTGTATGAACAATCCATATACCATCACTGTGTTGATGAGAAACATAACAATGTATGAACAATTTATATATTATCATTGTATGATCAAGATATGTTATTTTATATAACTAATCTGTACACCATAATTGGGAGATTCACATGTATAACATTGTATTCATATGTATAACATTATTATCAAAATATTAAAAAATAAAGAACCTTTTTGAGGTTCTGGTTTATCTATGTCATCACTTGAACATGAAATATTATGATAGTGTGAAACTGAAAGGCTTTTAGCATTAATATAAATATATGAATCATATTTTTATCAATTGAAATTACAATTAGCTTTAAGTCAGAAGAATGGAATATAATTGTAATAATCTTAAATATATGTACATATAATTTTTATATAAATAAAGAAATAATTACCACAATATATAGAACAGGAAGTAACTTGAAGTGACACTTATTATATTGAGTACAAAAGTGTGGGAGAGCTGAAGAGTCTTCTGTAACATTAAAACAAATTAGGAAAATTAAACCCATTCACTGTACTAATTCATCTCTATCTTACAATAATTCCAATAACATTTTTGTCACGATTAACCTCCTAATTTAGAAATGGGTTGTATTATAAATATTAACAAAATTTGCTAAGTTTGGGTTTTTATGAGTTAGGAGTTTTTCAGTTGCTAAAAATATATAAATCCACATATTTTGCTTGTTACAAGCTGTTGTATTTACTGCTAATTTAAATTTTATATTTGTGTTTTACATCTTTGTCAAAAAGATACATTTAATACTCAAATTATATGTATCATTGATCTTTGCTGTTTCTGTTGATTTTAAAGTGTATAGCAGTAAGATTTTTGTTTCAGTATTTGTGTAACATTTGCTTTCACCCTTTGTTGTCAAGGGCAAGAAGATAGAAGAACTCTTAGAAGAAATGAAGAAAATGAAAATCACTATAATCAATCATGAACGCCGTATCAGAGACCTAGAAAAGATACTGGAATTTCCAATAGCATCAAAGGAATCTGTACCAGGCTTGATGACTGATTTCAGATCCCCACCCTTCATCTTTCCAGAATAATTATAAAGCCATGACAAATCTCAGCTCATGGGTTGTGGTATAGTCACTCTATTGCTGTGGCTACTAGTCAGTTGTGTTAATCTACTGAAAAGGTTAGAGAATATTAGGAGTCATACGTGGTTGGTCTGAATGACCCATGACCAGTGAGGAGTAAGTGAAATACCACCTTTCTTCAGTTCACATCTGGTAACTATGGTTCATTACTATAGACCAGCTTCAAAAATATTACCTGTAACAGCTGTGACTTCTTGTATGGCATGATTAAGTTTAGAGATCAGTATAGACTGACCATTCACTAGTTCACACACTTTCACTTGTTACTGGAAAATACATTTTTTTTCTGTTTAATGTAGGAGTAAAGTAACATGTATAAAATAATTGTTCATAACTTTTGGTGAAGACCACTAGCATTCTAGCACCACATCCTATTATTGTACAGTTACCAGCCATGTTCGTTGTTTCTGTACACTTGCCATTGTCTTTTTCATGATGTTTTGTAATTACACTGAAGAGTCAACTTTAATGCACTCCTAAATAGCAGCTTCCTAATGTTTTCAAACAATTAATACATTGTAAATTCCAAGACCCTGCTTAGGCAATACAAGCAGTTAATATGTTCTATCATCTAGGGTCTTGTTTTAGTAACACAGAACATACAAAAGACTAGTGTGCTCATAATATCCTGTTCCAAGGCAAGGTTTCCACCTTCTCAGCATGTTAGATTATAGGGGTATCACCAAAGAATGGTAGGTAGTCTGGGAGTGTTCCCCATCATGGGGGCACCACATTATAAAAACATTTTATAAAATGGGTGATAGAATCCTAAAGGAACTTTTATTCACTCCACACTTGTTAATACAGATGGAGATTGCATAAACCATGAAATAAAAGATTGATACACACTTGTAGTTGACCTACATAGAACACTGTAGATTTATTATATTAAAATGTTTAGTCTAAAAAAATTTAATCTTTTGAAAATAGAAAACTTAAACCACTCTAAAATGATAGACATGTAGAGGATAGGTGGCAACCCTATTTCAAATTTTTGACATACTCATTCCTACTATCATTTGACTTGTAAAATCTGATGGCCACTTCTGAAATATGATTTGATGATTACTGTATCTTTATCTTGTTGGTGACCATACTTGCTCTACTGGTGTTTCTGCAGATATCAAAACTAAATGTGTTGTGTCTGTACCAAGGGGACTTGTAGAATAATGGGGTTATTTATTACGAATAATTATGAAAATCTTCACCAAAATTTTGAACAAAAACTCCTAATTTTTCAAATCATGGAAAGTTCACACAAATAATCTTATTATAATGGATGTAGTGTGTATGTCAGTATCTATGTAACCAAAATTCCTGTGCCAGCTATTGAATGGCACCACAAACAAAAATCCATAAAAAATTCAAACTTTGGGTATTCCAGATTCAAACAATTAGAAAAATAACTGTGGTATGTGCAACAAGCATTTCTTTTATAATAAAACACAATTTTAAATAAAAGTACTCTCCTCACAACAAGAACATGACTTTCACTAGGACTGTACATTAGAGTCTAATTATATCTTTATTGACTTAATTTTTAAATGTAGTAGTGAGAAACTGGAGTTCTTACAAAACTATTATTTTTTCAATAAACAGTACCACTTTTAATGTATAAAAACATTACAGGTTAATACTATAATTAGTAATTACTAGCACAAACAGCTACCCTTAGGGTAGCATTTTGGCTAGTAATAATAATGTGTTCCAGTAATTTTGAGGGCCTAGTCTAGTTTTTTTATGATACTCCTTTTATAAGGCTACTAAACATAATAATAATCCCTTTTTTTTTCACTAGATAACTTCAGGTTTTTACAAAACTAAAGTAAAAGATACATGTTTAGAAGCATACGTGTAGTTTTGTTGTATGTTTCTTATATATTTATGACTAACACAAAGGCCCATAAAGTCTGTGTTGTGTTTCTAATTTTAATTTTTTACAACACAATGTGTATATTGCATTGTAACAAAATTATACACTTCATTTTTTTTTCATCAAATTAAATGATTCACTACAATTGACTCACTTATGGATTTTCTGGATTTATTTATCTACAGATTTCATTTGTAGTTTTTTTAGACTGTACAAAGGACAGTACATTAATGAATTGTCAAATTGGTCATGAAGGTTTGTACTTCCTATAATTGTCTTCATACTTATTTACAGCCAGTTGATCAATGTGTTTAGTTCATAACGTTATTTTCTTCAAACATTTATTTAGTTCCTTTGTTTTATTGCTATAAATTAGTACATTTTGACAAGCTGTACTACCTTTATCTAGTCATGCAGGTAAAGTTGTTTGTTAGTAGAATTTGATATATTTTTATTGTAGAATTTATTTTGGTCTTAAGATTTTTGCTAAGCTATTTGTACATGAAATTGTCCAGAGGTATTTGATTACAATACTTACTTTTATGATCTACTTTAAATAGTATTTCAAAGAAACAAAAAATTGAAAAGTTATATGTTGATTATAAATCTTAAATATTGATTATGTACTGAGGTATAGAACAATGAGATTAATTTTTTCAATCATTGTTTTCAGCAGTTTAGTGATAAAACACAAACTAACATACACAGAAACTTTTTAATACAGTAAAAAGAGTTCTTACAGTGCATGGAGCAAGAGATTCTCAATTAAACATGAAATTAAAAAAAACGCAAAACTAATCCAAAATGTGCAAGTCAAATACCTCGAGTAAAACTTTAAGAAAAAAAGTTAATTTTCATATTTACTCTTTTATTTGAAATGTTTGTTTTGGAGTAGTAATGTAACTATTTAACTTTTTGCCGTGTTCTTGATGTTATTTTACAAATGCCTTTTTTTAATATTACTGTATAATAACTCTCCATTGGTGCCAACAACTTGCATGTGTACCAGTACTATTAGAAAAACACTTACTAGTTTGATAACAGTTTGTCATTAAAAGTAAACTAGAAATAATGGAAGCAGTTCTATATGAATAATGCAGTCATTCTGGTTTTGTTTTTAAGAAAACTGTTGGATTTGTCACTTATCTGTACAGACTTGTTTTTTCATATTCAACTCACTACCTTAGATTATGCAAATTATAATCTTGTAGGAAGTTCAAGTGTAATTTAAGAGATGGGAGTGTAGTATATTAATATGAAATGATAAAAACCAATTTTTTAATTCAACCATTTTTGTGCATCGAACTATACCAGCAAGTTTTAGTTCTGGCAGTTTTTATAAAAACTGTAATCATGATATATTTTCAAAGAACTGAATTTATGATATGATTAAAACATTTTTTATCCTCTTGTTATTTATAAACTTAGATTAGTTTTAGGATTTATATTTTTAATAACATTTTTTAAAGCTTTATCCAAATAGTGCACTGCTGCTGAGATTTTAAAAAGTTTTATGCAGTTTTGTCATGATAAAGTACATGTAAATATTAAATTATAGTTGTGTAAATTCTTCTGAAGTGAGGATTTTATACCAACAGATGGCAGTACAAGAAGAAAGGTTCAAGATAAAAGTCTTAAAATATTATTAAGAATTGTGCACCAGTGCTTTAGTTACTTCAGATATTTTACAACTTCTAATGTATTAGGCACAATTAAAAGTACAAGTTTTGTCATGTGCAAGCTTAGGAGGTTGTGTATCTAATGACCTGCTATATCAGAGTTTATGTGGCAAATGATTCTCATTAATAGCAGATAAAGAAATTCAAGATACTACTGAGAATAATAGTTCCTCATCAGCATTTTTACTTTACCCAAAAGAAATGATAATCTGAAGTGTGGATACTGTTTTACTGTTATTGAAAAGAACATTCAGTTAATGATTAACAGCCTTTATCTGTACTCAGCAAGTTTATAATTGGAACAACTTAAGAAACTGAACAATCTGAGCCCCATTGAAAGGTAGACATTCCTTTATCAGGGTTTCTCAGATTATTAGTTTTTCAAATTGTGCAATTCTTAAAAGTCAAGATTAACAATGATTATTTTTAAAACTCAATCGATATTACAAGTGTTTAGATCTTGAAAGTGTCCAGTGAAGTTTGATAGTGACTGGTTGCTAACTTAGTTTCATTATTAGATTTACATGTGCCAAAAGTTTAATATTGTTTTTTGTATCAAACTAATTTGTAAATGTACTTTTGATCTAAGTGGCTAGTTTTAAAGTATTTTCAACTTAGAGCAATCTATTTTGAGCAACTTATTTTTATGCTGAAGGAAAGTATCATTACAAAATAAATGTATTTTTGAGCAGGTGTTGAGATTATTTCTTTATAATTTATAGTTTGCTCATCAGTTTAAGGCATTGTGTACTGTTACAGATTAATCAAAATATTTTTACATCGCTGTTTGTTAGTTAATTTTCCATATAATTTCTTTCCGAAGAAACTTTAGCAATACAAGTCCTTTCTTAAATAAAACTGGTTTATTCTTTCTAAATACAACTTTGCAATACACTTAATTTCCACAGTCACGCTATAACAAACGCTATAATTCACAACGAACGTCTCACGTGCTCGACTCAACAATACGTCTCTCTGTGTCTGCAGTTCAATTACACATTACCTCGTTGCCGTCGCTTCTTGGCCAGTCTTATATATATATATACAAGACTACCGCATATCTATTAAACGCTCTAGCATTCAGGATCCTTCTAGAAGTTCATGACGTGTTACTGGCGTCACGTGATTTCCGCTGTTGTAACACTGCCCGTTCCTTAGTTTTGTTCGTCCCGAACAGTAGCCACTTACATTAAACCAATTAACAATAACTTAATTAAATGTACAGAATTTACAAACACAAGATCAAGATTCAACAAAGTCTCTTAATTTTACAGGACGTATCTTCTTCCATACTGGTCTCCGTCTTGTTGGCTTCTGCTTCATGTGGGGTTCATCTGCTTCATCAGGAAATGTCCTATCATTGGTAACAGTCACATCAGTGGTAGTAACTTCATCAAGGGCTTCACTGTTTCCCTTCTCAAAACTGAGTAGTTTCTCTTTGACAGTGGCTTCTTCAGGTGACACATCTTCAGCAGCATCATTTGTTCCGTTGTTCATTTTATCCCAACTGAAATGTTCTGGACCATGATAATGCCAAAGCCTGTTGGCATGCACCACCTTTGGCTTTCCTCGCCGACCACATTTTATCTGGAAAGTCACGTCTGAGAGATGATCCACTATGTCATATGGGCCTTCCCATGGAGATGACAACTTAGGAGACTTCCCTTTGGTCTTCCTGGGATTATACAACCACATCTTGTCTCCTGGTACAAAACTAACTTCAGTAGATCTCTTATCATAAGATAACTTCATCGAATCAGCAGACGTTTTCAAGTTTGAATGCACTTGATGGTGAATGTCATTCATCCTTTCCGATAACACTTTCACAAACTCTGACACATTCTCAGGCAAATCTTCATAAGGTGGGCGTCCTGTTAACAGATCCACTGGCAACTGAAGTTTCCGACCAAACATCAACTT
>NW_013665851.1:813892-818557 GCF_000517525.1 Limulus polyphemus | reverse complement strand
CGCCAACTCTTGGGCTACTCTTTTACCAACGAATAGTAAGATTGGCCGTCACATTATAACACCCCCACGGCTGAAAGGGCGAGCATGTTTGGTGTGACGGGGGATTTGAACCCGCGATCATCAAATTGCTAATCGAGCGCCTTAACCACCTGGCCATGTGGTAAGATAAACCATCTAGCTATTAATCCCATTACATCTACAAGTTTCACCCAAATCCCTATATCTTAGGAAGCTCTAAATTAACCACAACTTACAGCAATCTTGTAATAAAAAATTAAACGTTAACTATTATAAGTCTTACTACAACTATTATCACACAATCAATCAATCACAGTTAGTTTTGACAAAATTTCAGTTCAAGACCATTCCCCACTCTTGAGATTGGCGTGAATCCGAGGAATCACGGTTTGAGTCTTTGCTGCATAAACTTGGTCCGCACTTTCGGCCGTTAGAGGACGAATATTCGTGCAAATATTACAAAAAAAAAGAAATATTATCAGTTAAAATGTCTTTAATAAATCCGTCAAGCTTGAGACAGTTTAACATTGCGCAAATCGCGTCTTCTAGAACCAATAACAACACCTACATATCTCGGGTTTTTTAAAATCACGATCGTGAAATATTTAACTTTTCTGCCGCACATTTTTAATTTATTAAAAAAAATATTTACTGAATACTTTTTAAGCTCATGGACGAAATTTTGTTATCTGTAAAGTTCTAATTTCAAACCGTTTTTCAAACTTCTTATCACTCTTAAGAGTATATGGTGACCAACTTTTGACAGTCAACAATAACAAAAATATTAACTTTCTAAGTTATGTGTCACATACACAATTCGAAAAAGAGGCGTAACGATACTTCTGTATTTACTTTACAGAGCGGTTAATATTAACATTTTCAACTTCTCAAAATCTGCCTTAATCTGTGATATAGTTTAATTGATGTTTTTTTTTTACTGTCATACAGATAACTGTACTCAGTATTGCTAAATTATTAGTTCTATACGAACTCGTAAAAATCTTTAACGGATGAGTGTTTTTGCTCATTTAAAAATTCATAAATTACATCAATTCACCCTCACGTTAAACACCTTATTATATTTTTCGTTTTGAGATTACTTACTGATTAATTATACTATATTATAAGTTAGAGATCTTACACTACTTGTTCTAAAACAATCTTACCCTCTGTAAAAGCTGTAACTTGTAATATAAAACCATAGTACTTTGAATGTTAAACAATACACTTTCTTATTGATTGATTTATTATTGTGATGTGTTTCAATATTTTGACCCTACAAAAAATCTTGACGTAAATGATAACGTATATGATAACGTTTGTGATTAATATGTTTATAAATTTCATTTCTCTTGATGTAACTGTTTTCATTTTCTAACGACTGTGAGATATTTAGTTTAAACTTCCTCATTTTCAAATTGAATTGTGGACATTTTTTTAACACAAGCCCAATCTTACACCAGATTTTTGTTTTGCCTAAATCCAGTCAACATTTTAATATTAAAATTGTAAGAAAATGACACTGTTGCCTGGGCAGAAAGTACAAGGAATCCCCTCTTATCAGATCTAACAAGTCTTTACTCAACAAAGATAGAGGGTAGGCATTTTGAATGGTGGATTTATCTATTTGTGTACGTAAATTTGGAATACCTCCTGCTTAATTTCTTCATTAAGAAGCGTAAATATGTGGTAATAACTACATTTACGGATTACCTATACATAACTATTATATTTAAAGGTTCACGTGACTCGTCTATTTGCTTTCGTGTTTAAATCAATGTTTTCTTCACCGTGTTTACTCTATTGTCATACAATTACTATTGTAACCAGATATTTCTAACTGTTTAACTGGAACTTCTCGTTATCACGATGTAAAATAATTAATTGCTCAAAGACTAAAATAGAGGAGCTTTCAGAGTTGAACTGTTTTTCAACCCAATGAATAATATGGCTGAAATTATTGAACATTTTTTAGGCATTTCTTTATTCACTGAATACGGTTAATGAATGAGTTTCATTAACAATGTATCGCTGAGATATCAAACTCGTCAGAGTTAAGATCTGTCTGTATCATCTTGCATGAAAGAGTCACTTTATATGAAAGAGTCACTTCTTTCACTTTCAACAAAAAGAAAAAAATAAACCCTCAGTAGCGAGTAAAGGCTCCTTCTACCGGTATAAACGTAGACCCTGCCTTTGCAAGAACGTAAATGATCAGTCGAAGGATGCCGTTGTGTATAAGATCTTGTTTCGTCCGTCAGTTATTGTAACGCCAAGTTCTCCGACGTACTATAGTGCTTGAACCAAGACTTCTAACTCAGCAGTCCATGACCGTCATGGCGTCTCGTTTGAGGTAGTCCCGTAACAATAGCAACGGTGTGTATCTAGTGTGGCATCTTACATAAGTGCAAAGTGTGATCTGATTGACTCGTACAACGTCATGCGAGCGGTATAAATCCACCCTCAAAAACCATAAGCACAATAGGACCTGTACATTTATTCATACTAATTTCTGTCCACCCCATAGCTGGACCACCACCGAAACGACTATATTCACCGATATGGCACTAACCGTAGCGTTCACAGAAACGAGATCGTCGATTAGTGGTAGAGAGGTGAAGCCATTTGTCCATTGGCGTTACTATCAAGTACAGCGGTCTTATCAAAAGTCCAAAAGAGGTACAATGTGTGGTCAACTGCAGGGTTAGGACAAGTCTCCCTGACCTTAAGTTGTCAAAAGCGTGAGGTATGTAGATCACTTGTAGATCATTTTGATTCCTGTCCTAAATTCAAACTGAATACATAACGGAATACTGGCGATACCTAATGGAATGAGGCTACCGTCTTTTGAGGTACGGTAGCACATGTAAGCCACGGCAAAACATTCATGCACTCTCACAGCAGGCCGGGTGTGGGCTATTAATTAGCACGTTGCACTGTGAATCCAAGAGTCCGTTATTCACGTTCCGTTGCCGAAAAAAAAATCGCGCTCCCCCACTTTGGGGCTATGAGTGCGTTATAAGAGTGATGGTTAAATCCCTTTATTCGATTAGAGTAACCCAAGAGTTGGCTGTGGGTGTTGTTGACTAGCTGTCTTCCTCCAGTATATCAGATCAAAATTAGGAATGGCTAACTCAGAGTTGACTAGCTGTCTTCATTTAATATATCAGATTAAAATTAGGGACGGCTAACGCAGATAGCCCTTCTGTAGCTTTATGCGAATATCTGTAAAACACAAGTAAAATAAATGATATAAGAGGTTTATTGATACAAAAAAATAACACAGGCCTGCGAATTTATACTTTATAAAAGTTGTTTTGGTTTAAACAACGAATTTCCCATAATTCAGCTACGCAGATTTCGAAAATAATATTAATTTTTTCTATCACGTAAGGATTTTTTATAAATCGGGAAGAAAAATTTAATCAAATTTACCATAAATACAACAGAATATGTTTGGGTCATTTACACAACATCTTGTTGCCATAGCGACGAATAAATAATATTGAAAAAATAATAATGCACGCACAAACAAATATTATCCAGAAATGACACGTCATGCGGCCTGTTAACCGTTTATATACTAGTGGTGTGTTTCTCGTGGGTTCTAGAACGATCGATAAGAACTTTCACGTCGCGATCGGTCTAGAGAAATCTATAGCCAGTGGTTGTCAACATTTTAAGCATAACAAGTGTGACCCGATTTAAATGAAAATGATTCACTTATGTAAAAGTACATATGACGTTTTGTGAAAAATCTGTACGTGATGGAGAGAAATAGATATCATTTTCGGATTCAGCGTACAGGAATTACTGCAGAACATGTAAACATTTCAAGACAATAAAACATTCGCAGACCTATGTTATTTGTTGAAATGTTAAACCCAAAGATACAAACATTTGTGACCTGAAAAATAACGGCTTTACCTCACAATCAAAAGTTGGAAATTTGACAAGTTATTGTGTCGTAATGGATATCGAACTTATAACTCTTCCAACATTCTGAAATTTCACTGGATAACGCCAGATTACGTCACGCGCCCGTGACTCAGCGGCGTATCTGTGTATTATAATGCTAAAGTTTTGGTTTCGATAGCTGCAGCGGGCAGAACACAAATAACTTCCTAAATAGCTTTTTGTTTAGCAACAAACTGTTCTACTTAAGTGTGATTTTAGATGTTGTGTTCCAGCTTATAATTGAATTATTTCGTTTAAATATCTGATAATTGGTCAAAATAATTGGCATTTAACCATGAAATGCGTTCGTTTTAGAAAAACAAATTTTTGCGACAAAGCAGCATAGTTATCAGCCTTGTTACCTGGTGGCTAAGAGATAAGTTTACGGATTTAAAATACTAAAATCCAGGGTTCAATTCCTCGCGGTGTACAGAGTGCAGGTAGCACATTGTGTAGCTTTGTACTAAGAAAACAACAGCATTATATATATACACACACATACAGAGAGAATGACGTTAGCAAAGAACTATTTATAGGTTAACAACATAAATTCAAAACTAAAAACGTTTTTTTTTTTGTTGTTGTTGTTGTTTTCAGATTTGTTGCACATATTTCGCGAAAACCATACAGGGACTATCTGTGCATATCCTTCCCTAACTTTGAATTGATAGAGTACAGAAAATGCTATTA
>NW_013665851.1:812691-813871 GCF_000517525.1 Limulus polyphemus | reverse complement strand
ACCTGGCCATGCCGGGCGGTCCGTGAGCTATTTTCTTTTATCAAATAATGCACCGAAGGACAGAGAATAATAACAGGTAAAAAAGCTGAGACTGTTCTGTAACTGTCACATTTTTCTGGCTCTCTAAGTATGTGAGAAAAGCCGTTAAAACGAGTTAAGTATTAGTTAATAAAAACAGTTTGTTGGGTAGACGGAATCTTTCAAAAACATTGGATCCGTGGGGGGGAAAATAATAAAAGGGGTCCTTGGTGGTGAAAAGATTGGGAACCACTGGTCTATCCCGTTATTCAGCTCAAATCCAGAAATAAAAACTCGTTGTGGAGGAGCGAGCTGCTGGCTGTCTTCCCATTCTCTCGCCGCAAGTGGAGGAGCGAGCTGCTGGCTGTCTTCTCATTCTCTCGCCGTTAGTGGAGGAACGAGCTGCTGGCTGTCTTCCCATTCTCTCGCCGCTAGTGGAGGAACGAGCTGCTGGCTGTCTTCCCATTCTCTCGCCGCTAGTGGAGGAGCGAGCTGCTGGCTGTCTTCCAATTCTCTAACCGCCAGTGGAGGAGCGAGCTGCTGGCTGTCTTCCCATTCTCTCGCCGCTAGTGGAGGAGCGAGCTGCTGGCTGTCTTCCAATTCTCTAACCGCCAGTGGAGGAGCGAGCTGCTGGTTGTCTTCCAATTCTCTCGCCGCTAGTTCAAAGATCTACTGTACCTTAACTCTAGGAATCTGTGGCTGTTTAGTCCACACGTGTGCATAAGGTTGAAAATTCTATTTCCACTCATTAAAACGTTTTTTGGTCGCAAAGTAAAATGAACGTAATATTTAAGTAACTGAGATATTAAAGTTAATTTCCTGCGATAATTAGTTTCCAAAAACAAACGTTCGGCCACTCATATTGTACCTGCGAGTGACAGGTTCATGTTCGTCCCTCTTATACATTAATTAGAACTAATGGGAAAACAGATTGAAAACTTCTAGTGGTTAAAAATATAATTATTAGTTTAAGATAAAATCATAATTTAATTTCCAGCTACAGGTACCTTAGCTTTGCAAATATTATACATATATAATGGCTGGAGACGGCTTGAATGGGTAATGAAGAAAAACTTTAATATAACAGCAAATGTACCTGATGATGAGAAAACCTTGTCGAAACGTTGTACATTTGCTGTTATATTAAAGTTTTTCTTCATTA
>NW_013665851.1:805503-812099 GCF_000517525.1 Limulus polyphemus | reverse complement strand
CATTACCCATTCAAGCCGTCTCCAGCCATTATTAGTCTCAAAGTGGGTTCCTCGTCATCGAATTATACATATATATTCCTTTCTTCTAATTTCGGCTGTTTGTTTGTTTTAAAGTTAAGCACAAAGCTATACAATAAACTATTTGGGCTCTGCCCACCACGGGTATCGAAACCCGGTTTCTTGCGTTGTAAGTCTGCAGACATAACTACTGTGCCACTGGAAAGCGTGCCTTTATTAAAAAGTCTGTTTCATCCCAATAGTATCGAGTTGTTAACGGTTAAAAAAGGACTTTAAATTAATTTAATCTTCATCGATACATCAGTACTAACCGGATAATGACCCCCCAGTGGCACGGCGGTATGTCTGCGGACTTACAACGCTAGAAACTGGGTTTCGATACCCGTGGCGGGCAGAGCACAGATAGCCCATTATGTAGCTTTGTGCTGAATTCCAAACAAACAAAACCGGATAATGACCATATTATAGTCGACACATGTATGCATTTAAATGATTGTGATTCGATTATAAACACAAAAAAAATGTTATAGGTATCGTTTTTTGATGTTAGTTTTATTTCATTTATTCTGGTTTTCAACTATAGAATTTACATGGTACTTCGGTCAAAATATTATACTAACTGTCTGTGCATAAATTTTCCCTCTAGAAATTCGACCAAAACCACGCTACATCTTAACATTACCGTTTCTCTTCATAAAGCTGTGGCAAACACAAGTGGATGTGGTTTTAGTTTTGAAATCTGTTATTTAGCCGTGGTAACTACAAAATACCTGAACGATATCATTAACTAAAATACCTGAATGAAAGCATTATCTAGAGCGTATCTGACTCGCGAGCGTTTGTTCGTCTTTTCTGCAAATTCAGAAGCTTGCTCTTTATTTTTCATCACTAAACAACAGAAGCGGCGGAAACTGTGGGCTGGCCGGAACTTGTGTCAAAGGGTCTTGGTGATGACGAGTTACAAAGTGTCATTCTTTCATCTCAGCCACTGGGACCACATACACCCATTTTTAGAAGCACGTACAGGGATGCTTTGAGTCGGATTTGCAGTCTATTGCTTGTGACATCTAGGTTTCTTTTTTTCTTTCTCTCTCTGTTTTTGCTCCGGATATTAGTTTTTATTCTCGAAACTGTCTTCCTTTCTACACATCTCTGAGTTTATTTTTACCTTCTAATTGCCAAATATTTCTCTCGTTTCAGTTACGAATTGCTACTAAATCAACAGATATATTAAATTTTATGTAGTTGTAGGATCGATGTTTAATGCAGCTGTGTTAACTTTTCTGATTCAGCTAATTGCAACACAATGTATTCTACAAATACATATAAAGATAAATGAAGCATATTGAAGCCAAGGGAACGTGCAAGATGGTATACAGAAATATTGATCAGGTAATACATAGTGACGTTTGAAAATCAGGGAAATTTGGGAAATGATACAAAAACATTTTTATCTGGTAAAAAGACAAACATTTATTAAAAATTAAATAATGAACACTAGCATAATAAAGTCAGGGAAACGCGGAAGATGATGAAAAAAACCAATTTTTTAAGCTGATAAGAAGACAAATACAAATACAAATACTGGTTAAGTAAATAATGGTGATATCTTAAGATCAGGGAAACAAGGAAATAATAAAAAAATACATTTTTAGGCGAGTAAGAAGACAAATATTAGTAACGTAGTGAAAGTAACATGTTTAACTTAATGAAGCTTGGGAGATGATATAACAGCGACGTTTGCACCATAGGTAAACAGAAATATTGGTTATGTATTGAAAAATAACATGTTTAAATCAATGAAGCTTGGGAGATTATATAACAGCGACGTTCGCACCATAGGTAAACAGAAATATTGGTTATGTATTTAAAAATAACATGTTTAAATCAATGAAGCTTGAGAGATAATATAAAAACAACGTTCGCACCCATAGGTACACAGAAATATTGGTTATGTATGGAAAAATAACATGTTTAAATCATTGAAGCTTGGGAGATTATATATAAAAATAACATGTTTAAATCAATGAAGCTTGGGAGATGATATATAAAAATAACATGTTTAAATCAATGAAGCTTGGGAGATGATATATAAAAATAACATGTGTAAATCAATGAAGCTTGGGAAATGATAGAATAACGTTCGCACCCACAGGTAAACAGAAATATTGGTTATGTATTGAAAAAAAAAATATATGTTTAAATCAATGAAGCTTGGGAGATGATATATAAAAATGGCATGTTTAAATCAGTTATATTTCTTTTCGTTATTTTACTGTTTTCTCTTTCAACAAACTTTTTATGGTAGTCTTCCCGCTTCGCTTGTTTCTTCGTGTATTTATTAAGTTTAAAATCGTGTAATGTGTTATGTGTTAACTTCGTACACTTTACAAATAAAAGTTTATGTCTTATAACATTTGGTAATTCACTAACGGATATTGAGGGAGAAAAATCTTGTGCTTACTCCTGTTTTAAATCAGCTACTATACGTGCTTAATTATAACCTAATATTCACTTAAAAATAGCTTCCGAACTGCACGCATTCTTAAACAAAGAAATAAAATTGAAATCATAATTTGCTTTATGGATTTTTCTGGTAGCTGAGGTTTGGAAATGTGCAATAAAATAAATAAGAACTGGGAACAACTGCAAGTTTCGTGTTTTCGTTTTTTTTGTGATGAAATTTGAACAGCCTGTGATAATAAGTCTGTTGACAACACATGGTTTACGGTGGCATACATTAAGCAAACGACCCAAAGACTGTTAGAAAGTCCCATATTTCACCCCCTCGTGACTCCGAGCGACTCGACTTATTCGGGCATGACGTAGTGTTCGTAGACGAAAAGATTGTGCAGGAAAAACGAGAAGTTGACAGACAAATATCTACGATTTCTAGTTCCCCAAATTTCTATTTCTAGCCTGGATAATACACCAAATATTGTTCCTGTTTCTCTGTATCACAAATGGATTTAAAATAGTATATAACCCTAATTAGTGTTGTTGTTGTAATATATAACCCTAATTAATGTTGTTGTTGTAATATATAATCCTAATCAATGTTGTTGTAATATATAGCCCTAATTAATATTGTTGTTGTAATATATAGCCCTAATTAATATTGTTGTTGTAATATATAATCCTAATGAATGTTGTTGTTGTAATATATAACCCTAATTAATGTTATTGTTGCTGTGACATATAACCCTAATTAATATTGTTGTTGTAATATATAACCCTAATTAATGTTGTTGTTGTGATATATAACCCTACTTAATGTTATACTTTGTAATATATAACTCTAATCAATGTTGTTGTTGTAATATATAATCCTAATTAATGTTGTTGTTTGTAATATATAACCCTAATTAATGTTGTTTTTGTTGTAATATATAACCCTAATTAATGTTGTTATTGTAATATATAACCCTAATTAATGTTGTTTTTGTTGTAATATATAACCCTAATTAATGTTGTTATTGTAATATATAACCCTAATTAATGCTGTTGTTGTAATATATAACCCGTTTCTTCCCTAATTAATGTTGTTGTTGGAATACATAACCCGTTCCTTTCCTAATTAAGGTTGTTGTTGTAATATATAACCCTTTAATTCCCTAATTAATGTTGTTGTTGTTTTTCAAATCTCAGGGTATTCTTTTGCCTAAAAATAATTTTGTTAAACTGAAAAGAAAATAGAAGCCTGCATCATGAACATAAAACTATGTCTTACCAGCTAAAATCTTCCTTCGATTTTACCGATGAAGATACCATTAAATATGTTCTCGAGCTCTGAATTATTCTGGTGCAGTTTTACAGTTGAACTCTTATTACGAAAGACCGTTAGTTTCTTTAAGAATTGTTATTCTCTTTAAGAACTTCCAATCAGAATGATTTTTTTTTTCTTAGCTGAAACTAAGCTTTTAAGATTTTTAATAGATTTAAATTATCCTAAAATCTTGCGTTAAAGTCAATTTGCTATTGGTCTAATAATCAAGCTCTTCCATGAGTACTAAAGTAATAAAACTAGAGGTCTGAATTAAGAATTTTATTTTATTTTATTTATTATAAATTCGGCCAAACAATAGCATTAAAGAACAATTCAACATCAGTCAAAAGCCCCCATGAAAAGTTAAATTATTCTATAGTTCCTAGCATTAAAAATACATTCAATATCAGTCAAAAATCCCCATAAAAAGTTAAATTATTCTATAGTTCCTAGCATTAAAGAACAATTCAACATCAATCAAACATCCCCATAAAAGCTAAGTTATTCTAGTTCCTAGCATTAAAGAATCATTCAGTATTAGTCAAAAATCCGCATAAAAAGTTAACTTATTCTACAGTTCCTAGTCTAGAGTGAATAATGTTTATTATGTTCCTTTCAGCAATTCTTAGATTTTATAGATGCCGCTATATAGAAATGAATGGTAAACTGTGGATTTAACATAAACCACATAACAATGTTCTTATATTTAAATATTTGAAACATTCTGAGAAATGGTCTCATTAAAACCTGTGTTTACATTCTGTTTACACACTGACTGAAATCCCTTTGAAAAGGTATTATTGTCTCTTTTATATAGATAATATAAATAATACAGGTATTTGTATTTCCTCAAAATCAAAGGTAATATAAGTTCCTTACTTCCTCACAATCAAAGGTAATATAGGTTCCCTACTTCCTCAAAATTAAATGTAATATAGGTTCCCCATTTACTGGAAACCGAAGGTAATACAGGTTATCTACTGCCCCAAAATCAAAGGTTATGTATGTTCCCTACTTCCTCACAATCAAAGGTAATATAGGTTCCCTACTTCCTCAAAATCAAGCGTAATATAGGTTTCCCATTCACTCGGAAACCGAAGGTAATATAGGTTCCCTACTTCCTCAAAATCAAAGGTAATATAGGTTCCCTACTTCCTCAAAATCAAGTGTATTATAGGTTTTCTACTTCATCAAAATCGAATGTTACACAGGTTTCCTTATTTCCTCAAAATGAATTACTATCATTACTTTCATTCAAATATATTCGAAAACTTCTCAACATACCATTAACTCTCGTCGTCCACTATTATCTACTTCACAATAGCTTCTCCCCCAGTGGCACAGCGGTAAGTTTGCGGACTTATAACACTTGAAACCGGGTTTCGATATCTGTGGTGGGCACAGAACAGATTGTGTAGTTTTGTGCTTAACTCCAAACAATACTTCACGATGCTTAAACAGCACTACACTGAGATTAACTGACACGTGATCGCAAACATTACTGTATTACAAGTACTAAATTTTAATGTATTGTTGACGTCGCACCATATTCTTTGCTTTCACGCTAAAAATACTACGAAATTTTGTGTAGTTGATGACGAAATTTAATTTTACTTTAGAGAATCATTTTAAAGAGTATAGAGTGTAGGTGCCATATTATTTCCTTCTAGTATTTAAAAGTTTACAGCTGTATATAAAAGCGTAAAGACGTTTTTACTTTTCTCTATGTCCACAAAAATAACTTAGAAAACTGAATTTATTTGCCATCACTAATCACCAGCTACTTTCAGAAGTTCCTGTAACTTTGCGTTTATTTCAAGAGAGAAGATAAGACGGAGTGAGCAGCCTTCTACTAAGTAGGTCCATGCTGTGCACTGTCACTTTTGTTGTTTAAACATTTAGAGTCCAGTAATTTCATTGCTACACTGTTAACGGTTTTTGTTTAAGCATTACAGTTAAATAATTTCATTGCTTCACTGTTAACGGTTCAAGTTTAAGCATTAGAGCTAGATAATTCCATTGCTACACTGTTAACGGTTTTTGTTTAAGCATTAGAGTTAAATAATTCCATTGCTACACTATTAACGGTTCTTGTTTAAGCATTAGAGTTAAATAATTCCATTGCTACACTGTTAACGGTTGTTGTTTAAGCATCAGAGTTAAATAATTTCATTGTTACAATGTTAACGGTTTTTGTTTAAGCATTAGAGTTAAATAATTTTATTGCTACATTGTTAACGGTTTTTGTTAACATTATAATGAATTAGTTCCGTGCTCTTTGATGTATAATTTAGGCATAAGTATCATGTTGAGTTGACTGTGAAATGGGCGGCAACTGCCTTTTAAAAAACATTCGTACAAATATATTACTAACTATACAATCAATTTATACAGTTCAAGTGTAGAGGACAACGTTTTGAAAAATCTTCCGTTTATCGTTTTCAGGTTCTTGTTCTATGGCGTTGCGGTTTAAACATTAGAGTTAAGTTGTTTATTTGTTACATTGTAACGATGCGTTTTTGAAACAGTAAAGTTAAATAGTTTCGTCGTTACACTGCAATTATTTATGTTGCATATCATGTTGAGTGTCTTCCCCGACTATGCTCTTATTAATATTGTAGACACAATAAAACTTGATTTAATAAATCCAAAGTGAAGCGTAACAATTATTCACGCATTGTTGCTGCTTATGATAATAATTTATTAATATTGTAGACACAATAAAAACTTGAATTAATAAATCCAAAGTGAAGCGTAACAATTATTCACGCATTGTTGCTGCTTATGATAATAATTTATTAATATTGTAGAC
>NW_013665851.1:803512-804787 GCF_000517525.1 Limulus polyphemus | reverse complement strand
CTGCTTATGATAATAATTTATTAATATTGTAGACACAATAAAAACTTAGAATTAATAAATCCATAGTGAAGCGTAACAATTATTCACTCATTGTTGCTGCTTATGATAATAATTTATCCGTCAGTATGAAAGTTGGAATATAATGGATATGAATACAATTCAAACCCTTTAAGGACTAACACAAATCTATAAGAGTTATTTTGTTTTATTATAAATACAATTCACAAAGAACATCATTGTTGAAAAAAATTATCGACCTTAAAATGATAAAATAATCGCATTTGTTTTGTTGCATTTCGTAGTTTTGTGTTTAATTAGCTTGAATGTTCAATTTGATATATGAAAATAAAGTACACGAGGGAGCTTAATCGCAATCTACTCTTAGTGTATAAACATTTGTAAGCCATAAAATTCATTTTAAAATTAAAACAATCTCTGTTAGGCTTGATAAAAGAAATACGTTTTATTGAACAGATACAAGTATTATTAAACAGCTTAGAAATGTAACTTTAGAAAGTTAACCCTATTAACTGAAGCCAACAACTAGTATTTATGAGTTCAGTAGTTAAGGTATAGTCTGTTTCTTTATTATTACTTTAGTTAACGCTGTTGGTTTAAAAGTTTAATATATGTGTCTAGGACTAACCTAAATCTTCTAAATTGTCCGAACCTCATGAGATGTTATTGGGTTTACGGCCGAAAATATCGTTAACAGCGAGGGTATTCAACTGAAGAAATTTTGCATTTTAATTTTGATAAGTAAGCACGTAAGAAAAGTATTTTTAATTAGCTATAATAATTATCATGTTGATTTTCAATTTCGCTCTAAGTAGGTAGCTTGCTCTGATCGGAAGTTAATATAAATAATTTAGAAAATAACTTAAGAAAGGTAACCTGACCTTAGAAAAACAGTTATCGTTTCACTGCTAGGGAAGAACCTACGATCTCCCAGTCAGTAGAATTGCCACCAACCAGATCATATTAAAACAATCAAAGTGTTATCAATAGCTAACAGCCGTCAACACTGATAAGAGATGCCACTAGCCAGATCATGTTAAAACATTCAAATGACAATTAACGGCTAACAGCTGTCAACACTGATAAGAGATGCCACTAGCCAGATCATGTTAAAACATTGAAATTACTATTGACGGCTAACAGCTGTCAACACTGATAAGAGATGCCACTAGCCAGTATCATGTTAAACATTGAAATTACATTAACGGCTAACAACTGTCAACATTGGTAAGAGATGCACTAGCCAGATCATGTTAA
>NW_013665851.1:797542-803491 GCF_000517525.1 Limulus polyphemus | reverse complement strand
TAACAGCTAGTCAACACTGATAAGTAGATAGCCACTAGCCAGATCATGTTAAACATTGAAATTACTATTAGAACGGCTAACAGCTGTCAACACTGATAAGAGATGCCACTAGCCAGATCATGTTAAAACATTGAAATTACTATTAACGGCTAACAACTGTCAACATTGGTAAGAGATGTCACTAGCCAGATCATGTTAAAACATTCAAATTACAATTAACGGCTAACAGCTGTCAACACTGATAAGAGATGTCACTAGCCAGATCATGTTAAAACATTGAAATTACTATTAATGGTTAACAGCTGTCAACATTGGTAAGAGTTGCCACCAACCTGATCATGTTAAAACATTCAAATTACTATTAACGGCTAACAGCTGTCAACACTGATAAGAGATGTCACTAGCCAGATCATGTTAAAACATTCAAATTACTATTAACGGCTAACAGCCGTCAACATTTTCAAAAAATCGAAAGAGAAAGTAGCTTATCATAAACGTGTTTTATTTGTATAAAACAGACATCTCTGATCTAATACAAACATTGAAATATAATCATTTATAACCATCTGTACTAAATTTATGATGTTATATAAGTCAATATTACGTGATTAATTTGTTAACAAAATTTTATATAATAATTAAAGTACTGCAAAGAACAGCACCATCTAATGACAATTAAATGAACTAAAGTTGAACAGTTTGCCCTCTGGTTCTAATATAAGTAAACTGGTAACATTCTAATCCCTCTTGCATTAATTACACTGAATGGCAGTCGTTGGTATAGTTTTGATTTGTATTGTCACTTTTTCCCGCCATATAAGTCCTTCCTGAACTATATAAGACTTCTAGTTTTGTTTCAGATATTGTCATATAGTTTATTGTTGTTATGATACTTGGGTTAGAACATTTCTTACATTTCTCCTTATATTAAACTTCACATACGTTTATCTCCTACTTAATAAACGATATCATACTTTCTCTTAACAAATAACATTACTAGCAAAGATACCCCAAAATACTGGCCTTAAAAGGTATTACGATAAATAGAAGCGTGGGCCGCCAACTTCCACTGTTTTGAGCGTGACACACGAACAGTTCACTGGATAGAAAAATACCCGTGCTACGGAGAGTGTTATACGTCACTTTCGTTTGTCGTCGACTTCAAGTATTTCGCTACTGACCTCCTCCTTCAAGTTAGCCATTATTTCGGGGATTAAACTTTTAATCGAAATTGATTCAAACAATTTCTGACAAACTGATACCTCTGCTTTATATATGTCCCCCGGTGGGTTAGTGGTAAGTTTTTGGACTTGTAATGGGAACTTAAAAAAAAAACCGTTTTCTGGGATTATATAACAGGTAATATAAGGGCGAGGGACTAAGACCTGTGTTTGAGCTTCGGATTTCGGAGTTGGAGAGCCAAGTGCGAAACCACAAAATATTCATATTTTAAACTATGAGTGCGTTATAAGAGTGAGAGTAAATATCTTCATGTGGATCATAGAGTGCTGCCTACTGGTTGACGTCATTTTGACCAATAATTCAAAATTAGGGAAGGCGGCAGGTAGGCTTAGTAGTTTTGCCATAACCACAAAATATCTGTTTCATTTGTTTAAAACATACAAACTCTGGTTTCTGGACTTTGTGAGAAATATATTGAACCTTTCTAGTTTTCGTAATGTCCAGTTTCGAGCCATATATTGATTTCTCACATAACTGATATTCCATCTTTTTAAGTATTTCTGTATAATAATTTGTTACATTTTGTAGTTTCTCATCTATATAAGTTTCGTTATTTACGTATTTCTAATGTATGCATACTTTACAACGCTCAACTTCAGTTTTTGTCTACATACTCTGGCGGTTTTGAAATTCTATGTTCTGGGTAGGTTTAGTATACGTACTGTATTAGTTTATCAAATTGTGGAATTTCCCAAACGTGAAGTGTTCTTATATTCATGTGCGGTTTTTATTCTTATATCGTAGAACTTTCAGTTAAAATGTATTAAACGGTCTCTGGTATACTTCCTGGTATTTTCTTCAACTTAAAGAAAAACATCCTATTGAAATTATTTTTGCAACACTTCTCATGGTTCCCATATTACTGAATCTCAAGATTTTCTGACCCTCTGGTGTATGTTCTGTGATGGTTCATTATAGTTTTGTAACTTTCTGGTGTATGTTCTGTGATGATTCATTATAGTTTTGTAACTTTCTGGTGTATGTTCTGTGATGGCTCATTATAGTTTTGTAACTTTCTGGTGTATGTTCTGTGATGGTTCATTATAGTTTTGTAACTTTTTGTTGTATGTTTTGTGGTGGTTCATTATAGTTTTGTAACTTTCTGGTGTATGTTCTGTGATGGTTCATTATAGTTTTGTAGCTTTTTGTTGTATGTTCTGTGATGGTTCATTATAGTTTTGTAGCTTTTTGTTGTATGTTTTGTGGTGGTTCATTATAGTTTTGTAACTTTCTGGTGTATGTTCTATGATGGTTCATTATAGTTTTGTAGCTTTTTGTTGTATATTTTGTGGTGGTTCATTATAGTTTTGTAACTTTCTGGTGTATGTTCTGTGATGGTTCATTATAGTTTTGTAACTTTTTGTTGTATGTTTTGTGGTGGTTCATTATAGTTTTCTAACTTTCTGGTGTATGTTCTGTGATGATTCATTATAGTTTTGTAACTTTCTGATGTCTGTTCTGTGATGGTTCATTATAGTTTTTACCTTGTGGAGCTATCAGTTTCTTGTTTCTTTGCTACTCAAGAGTTATCTCCACATAGACGTCCCTAATTTTGAACTGATAGTCTAGAACAAAGGCAGCTAGCCAATCCTATCCACAGCCAACTCTTGGACTAATCTTTTATGATCGAATAGTGGGATTTCATCTTCATCCATATAAAACACCCAGGGGTAACGAGACGCGGACACTGAACAAGTATATCAACAGTTCAGCACTCTAACCACTGACACACGCTCGGTCCACCAGGTTTAGAGATTTTATGATGTATATGCTGCCTATCCTGGTTTTTCTCCTTTCGAATCTCTTCGATATGCAATGTTTTACCTTTTCAAGTTTCTGCCTTATATACCAAGTCTCTACCTTTTTACTGTTCTGATATATAACTATTGTCATGATTTAGATATTTTACATGTCATTGATTTTTCCCCCACAAATCAAGGTTTGTAACATTATGAATATTCAAGATTATATAGTCCTGAATTATATAAAGTCATTTTTTTCTTATCACTCGCTAGAAACTTCAGATTTCTTAGCTTTATGGTGTATGTACTGTCATTTATTAATATTAACAAGGTAATATCTTAGTTCTTATAGTTTTTAACCGTAGCATAGCAGCTCATAGAACGGCTCTGAGTTTGTTTTGTTTTTAGTTCATAGCTCTGTCATCTCTTCACCGATTTGAGATCGAATTACAGTTTTGGATTCAGGAGGCCAAACTCTTTCGACTGATATATTTGACCATACCCAAGGTCTCATAGATTAATTTATTTTAATCCTATCTAAAAGGATTTCAATTTGAGGGTAGGCTGGTAGAGATCCTAATGAGTAATAAAATTGAATCGGGTATACGCGCGCCCTACGCTTGATATTGCTGGCGTACAAAAATATAGCTAATAAAAAAGGGGAAAAACAGGACTAATAGATTAATTTACTCGAATCCTGTCTAAAAGAATTTCAAGTTCAGCGGCTATTGAGGATTCCCTCTTGTTTAATGTATATACTGTCGTCATTTCGATATTATCGAACCTTCATTTTAAAATTTTTCTGGCGCTACTTTATCGTTATTTGTTCTGTATAACATTTAATGCTTGTGATGTTCTGGTGTTTAATTTTTTCGTAAATCATTATATTCTAAAACTCTTAGCTTTTGTGGTGTTAGCATGTTTATTCTGTCATGAATTCTCTCTTTCATAATTTCATCGTTTCCTGGATTTTTTATACAAATATTATTGTAAGTGAACCTACCGTCATTATGACGTTCTAACTTTTATTCCCTCTTTGACTCTCATATTTGATACCTATCGTCCTCAAGTCACGAACTGTTGTATTTTCCGTGTTACAAAAAAAAATATATTTTTTTTTATTTCTAGGTGCACATACTGTGTTTGTCTAATAAAAGACCGCCAGTTTATCCAGGCTTTTTCGCGTGTATGTTGTTGTATATATTCACATTGCAAGACTCCCATCTGTTAGAGATTTTCAAGATATATACAACACGCTTTCTCACAACGTAAAATTTCATACGTTACAAATTTTTATTTAATTTTCCTATGTAAATACCGTCCCGCTCCCTCACAAAAGTTGGACATCTAGTTTTTGACAAACGTACTAGACTCACCCTTTAACTATTTTTAAAAGGGGGGTTTTGTTATTGTATGAAAATCTGTCTTACATGATTGTTTGTACTTAAGTCATAAAAAAAACACATCTTACACTTCCGCTGTTCTTGTTTTTGCCTTCATTACATTTTTTTCACTGTTTTACAATTTTACAGTCTATTTACACAACGTGAGATTTTAATGTTTTATGGAGGAAGTTATTGCGTAAAATTTCTATATATTTGTAGTACATTGTAATAGTGGCATGACGGTCACAAACCGAGGGTCAGTAACGTCGCTGTCAACTTCTTAATCTTTCATCATCACAGGACGGAAACCAGTGACACCTTTCAACAATCTGTGTGTCTTGATCGCTGTTCGCGAACAGGAAATCGGTCATTCATCCACATCGCAGGTTTACACAACTTTCTTGTTCTGCATGACCGTGTAAATGTACTGAACATACCGCAAAATATGACGATACACCGGGCGAGTGTGATATATAAACCGGTTAGTTCATGTACATCGATGGACAAAATATTAAATATAAAAATTGTATCAAAATATATTCTAAAACGATTTTCTTTGTTTCTTGTTTTGTTTTACTAACTAATTACATCAGAATATTACATCAGAATATTTTTTAACAGCGTTTTCTGTCGTTTTTTGTGTTGTTTTACTAGTGACATTAAATTACATATCAACATGGTTTTCAATTGTTGTTTTTTTCGTTTTACTAATTACATCAAATACTATATTTTGACACGGTTTTCTGTTGTTGTTTTTTCTGTTTTACTAATAACATCAAATATTATATTTTGACACGAATATCTGTTGTTGTTGTTATTGTTTTACTAATTGCCCGGCATGTCCAGGTAGTTAGGGCGCTAGACTCGCAATCTGAGGGGCGCGGGTTCGAATCCCCGTCACACCAAATATTCTCGCCCTTTCAGCCGTGGGGGTGTTATAAAGTTACGGTCAATCCCACTATTCGTTGGTAAATAAGTAGCACAAGAGTTGGCGGTGGGTTGGGTTGACTAGCTGCCTTCCCTCTAGTCGTACACTGCTAAATTAGGGACGGCTAGCTCAAATAGCCCTCATGTAGCTTTGCGCGAAAATATAAAACAAACAAACAAAACGTTTTACCAATTACATCAAATAGATTATACTTTGACACACAATTCCGTTTTTTGTTGGGTTTTTTTACCAATGACATCATATATATTTTGACACGGTTCTCTATTTTACCAATGACATGAAGTATATTTTGACACACAGTTCTCTGTTTTACTAATTACATCAATATTGTATTTTGAACCAGTTCTCTTTTACTAATTACATCGAATATTGTATTTTGAACCAGTTCTCTGTTTTACTAATTACATCAAATATTGTATTTTGAACCAGTTCTCTGTTTTACTAATTACATCAGATATTGTATTTTGACACAGTTCTCTGTTTTACTAATTACATCAAATATTGTATTTTGAACAGTTCTCTGTTTTACTAATTACATCAAATATTGTATTTTGACACAGTTCTCTGTTTTACTAATTACATCAAATATTGTATTTTGATACGGTTTTCTGTTGTTTGTTTATTATTCAGT
>NW_013665851.1:795455-797038 GCF_000517525.1 Limulus polyphemus | reverse complement strand
GTATATATATATATACTTTCGGAGATTATAGAGGTATGTTAACGATTACAAGGTGAGACTCCAATTACCTATTTTGATCTAAAGCATTCGTGACTCTGTAAATACGTAATTCGCTCTCTGCTCTTTCCTCAGTTACATGTTGGGCTGCGGATCGAATAGTCCAGGGTTCAAAACGTAATGGCGCTGAACACACTCTGCACTTTCAGCTGTGGCTACGTCATAAATATGACAGTTTATCTCGTTCAAATCCGAACAAAATGTTATGTCGGTTGGTACTTTTGACTGTCTGTCTTCCCTTAGGCCAGTAGTTCAAAATCCAAACAAAACCTTGTGTCGCTTGGCCTTTCCTTAAACCAGAGAGAGACGGCTAAACCCGAACGAACCTTCTATGAATCACTGACCTGTCTGCTTAGCCTATATGCGCATAAGGTGCAGTTCTGGTTTAAAATTCCAATTCCTCTCCTTGTAGTGCTAGCACGATGTTCTTACAATTAAGTTGTAGGAACTCGAAATGGTGTATGTAAGTATTTTACACTCACAAAAAAGAAACCTATCATTCTATAGGCATTTAAGGAACTTGTAGCATTCCCGCACTATTTAATTATTCGTGTTGTTAGCCGACACCAGGCAGCTGGTACATAATTTAATTTGTTAAACAAATGTTTAAACAACTCTATTCAATTAAGTTGTAGAAACGCTCGGGTGACGTCGGTAATGGTTCAAAATAGAAATAAACTATACAGAGAATCGATCCTATTTGAGCTCTTAGCCTGACGAAGGGTAGTTACCCGAAACGTCGCTCTCTGTAAATAAATTCATTTACCCGAAACGTCGCTCTCTGTAAATAAATTCATTTCCCCGACGTTTTCTCTTTTGAACACGTTACTTTATGTTTATTCTGACAATCAAGTCTACTTTTCTACAGCTTTTATATAAAATCACTGAAATTCATGCATGTTTCCAGATTGTGGTTTATTTCTAAGACCATTCTTGACATCCTATAATCTATATTTTAGATTTTGTTATTCTTATTGTTGTAAAGCAGAAAGCTACACAATGGGCACTCCGTGTTCTGCCCACCGTGGTTATCGAAAACCGATTTTTAGCGCTTTTAGCCCATCGACATTCCGATGAGCCACCAGGGGGCCTAAATCTTAGAAACATCACACCTTTCTAGTTGTCGCTAGCTCAGACTGTTTTCCTGTCTTCTAATTGAATTATTGGACCTTCGTAAAAACAAAGGTGACCATTTCGAAGTCAATATCCCGACATTTTCAAGGAGAAACAAAGCAGTGGTTGATATTTAAATGGTCAACTGAGAGCGATTTTCCAAGTGCTCGACTTCGTGCTATTAAAGCCAGTTTTGTTAGGGTAAGACGGTTTGTTTGTAATTAAGCACAAAGCTACACAATGGGCTATCTGTGCTCTGTCCACTATGGGTATCGAAACCCAGTTACTAGCGTTGTAAGTCCACAGACATACCGCTGTACGATGGGGGAATGGGGGGGGGGAGAGTAAGACTGAGCTCCTATAAACAGGGGCCCGGCATGGCCATGTGGTTAGGGCGCTCGACTCGCAATCTA
>NW_013665851.1:789484-794542 GCF_000517525.1 Limulus polyphemus | reverse complement strand
AGTAGCCCAAGAGTTGGCGGTGGGTGGTGATGGCTAGCTGCCCTCCCTCTAGTCTTACACTGCTAAATTAGGGACGGCTAGCGCAGATAGCCCTCGTGTAGCTTTGTACGAAGTTCAAAACAAACAAACCTATAAACAGAGACAGTTCCAACATTGTATATTAATATCAGAATGTTCTGTTATTATATTTTGTATTCGAATCGAACTCATTTTACGTTTGAATGGGTAACTTAATCGATTTGTAGAATCGGTTTGAGAGTATCTGACTCGCACCTATACAGAACGTATCTTAACAAATATTTGTTTTGTCTGTGAATTTTGGGTTATAGGGTATATCTTTGTTTTATTCACATGATCTTTTAATTCTGTTTTTCCATCTTCACGACCATTCACATTCACTTGAAACATACCTACTGCTAGAATACTTTCTTTTCTCCTATTGTAGTAATGGTGGCTATCCTGAACGTCCAATATTAACTACCTTTATGTTTACTTGGTTATTTTAGAACAAAGCTACATTGGGCTATTTTCTGTGTTCACAACGGGGAATTGAAACCTGGACTTTAGCGTTGTAAATCCGTAAACATACCGCTGTCCTACTGGGGACTTATGAGAACATTAAGGGGAACTACATATGGTGAATTGTTCGTGTTATGGTAAACATAACCAATAGAATGATCTGTGTTGAAAAAATCACTCTATTGTAATGTGGGTAATATCAGATTAGAAGGTTTGGTTTGGTTTAAATTTCGCGTAAAGCTACACGAGAGCTATCTGTGCTAGCCGTCCCTAATTTAGCAGTGAAAGACTAGAGAGAAGGCAGCTAGTCATCACCCCCCCCCCTGCCCCACCGCCAACTCTTGGGCTACTCTTTTATCAACGCTAAAATCCGGGTTTTGATAGCCGCAGTTGGCAGAGCGCAGATAGCTTATTGTATATATTAATGCTTAAAAACAAACAAACAAATATGAAGTCTGATGATGACTCCAGAAATGAAAGCTTCAATAAAAACGTTTTTGGATTACATAAATAAATATGGTGAAAAGCCTGTTTTAAGAATGTTTGTTCTACTTTAGAATGTTCTGTGATTATAAGCTCTATTTAAAACATCTAAACGCTGACCAAAAGTAGTTTTTACCGTCCAATGTGCTTTTATTGGAGGGGAGAGGGTATATCAAAATGGGAAACACGATATGTGGTATTATCTATCGTTATTATCTAGAAAATATAAATAAACGATCCACCTAATTCGCGATTTCTGATTAACTATTATTAAGAACCAACAGAAACAAAAGTACAAAAAAAAATAATAATGTAACAATAAAATAGAGAACACGAGAAGAAAGTAAACAAGAAACTGAGACCGGAATAAAGTCTGATGTCCGTTTCACAGTCGGCCCAGCATAGCCAAGTGGTTAGGGCGCTCGACTTGCAATCTGAGGGTCGCGGGTTTGAATCCCCGTTACACCAAATATGTTCGCCCTTTCAGCTGCGTTCTAATGTGATGGTCAATCCCACTATTCGTTGGTAAAAGAGTAGCCCAAGAGTTGGCGGTGGGTGATGATGACTAGCTGCCTTCCCTCTAGTCTTACACTACTAAATTAGGGACGACTAGCGCAGATAGCCTTTGTGTAGCTTTACGCGAAGTTCAAAACAAACGTTTCGTAGTCTTAAATTATAAGACCATAAAATAGTTCCAGGCATACTAGCGTTCCGGATACGTATTGGACCAGTAGCGTTTTCATTGTATTACTAGTGTGATCAATCTAAAGCCTTTTCTCTATAGCTTCATGGTCAACCTAGTTTGATTTTGAATTTCATAGATTAGTTGATTAACACGATAAACATGTTTATATACTTTCTGGGAAATAAGTACGTTCAATATCTTTAAAGAAAACTTAAATATCCGATTTACTAAAATTAACATGAACATTAAACTTCTGATGACCAAAATGTATCAATACATATTTGATAAAATATAAATTTCTTGTTAAAAATAAAATATTTTTAGGCACTTTCTTCCACTCACATCAGGATTATCGGAAATCCAGGACGGCGATTCTCTTCTACAGATTCTGTGTGTGCTTAAATCGGGAGTATCATAAAACCTGGGACGGCGCTTCGCTTCTACAGATTCTGTGTGTGCTTAAATCGGGAGTATCATAAAACCTAGGACGGCGTTTCGCTTCTACAGATTCTGTGTGTGCTTAAATCGGGAGTATCATAAAACCTAGGACGGCGCTTCGCTTCTACAGATTCTTACGTGAATTTAAGCCCAATATTTTGTTCTTTGTTTTAGGAGCGATGGAAGATTATACATGTATCACCGGTCAGTATTTCTCATCAACGTTAAATATTTAGCTTCCCCTTTAATGTTGGGTCTAAATCATACACGTTACTTTAAAAAACATTGCTAATTAGTTCTTAATTAAATCTTATCATAAGAAAAGTCGAATATAATTTCTGAATTAGTGATATATTACTTGTAACTTATAAAGATCATTTCCATATCTTTCATTCTGTAGGTTTAACTTATTTCGTGCAATTAAAGTTCAAGTTATCGCAAGTGTTTGTTTTGGAACAAAGCCACATTGAACTATCTGTTGTGGCCACCGCGGGGAATTCAACTCCGAATTTTACCGTTGTAAGCCCGTAAGAATTAACGCTATCCCACCGAGGGACTCAAGTTATTGACTTGCATATATTTCGCACGTTAATTCATAATATTTCACACAATAAAGCCCTTTTGTATTTCTTGGATAGCTAAGTGCAAATTGGGAGTATTTTTGAAATTATACCTAATGGGATTTTATTAATTAATCATTATACAAAAGATTAATTGCACTTTATAAGAATAATGATCACATGTTAATGAACTGGCATGAGGCCTTAGACTCGAGCCGTGGCGTCACCGGCAGTATTGTTAGCACTTCTGAATATTTGCTTCCCGTCAAATTTCGGACCATTTAACTTGCAATATCGCTAGAGGGGGTTTCAAAATTGACTTGTTCAGATGACAGCATTCACGAAACCGATTTACACAATGTCGTGTTTTATTGTTTTTTGTTGTTGTTGTTTTTTTTTGTTATCAAGCACAAAGCTATACATTGGATTATCTGTGCTGTGCTCACCACGGGTATAGAATCCCGATTTTTAGCTTCGTAAGTGTGCAGACTTGCCGCTGAGTACTACTATAAAGTACAGCATCTAGTACAACTATAATACAACTGTAGTTCAACTGTACTACAGGATCTAGTACAACTGTGGTTCAATTGTACTACAGCATCTGGTACAACTATAATACAATGTCGTGAATTTCGAGGTGTAGAGTAGACCACGTGGAAGACAATGTACACATAGCAGCGAATTGTTCAAAACTACTTGAATATGATTCTGGGTAATTATTTTTTTATGCCTACAGGAATCATATAGAGACCATGACGACGTCATAACACAACACACTTCTACATGTTCAAACTGGTCTAAGCGCCGAGTATCACAACACTGGTCCATCGGTTTCTTGGATACAGCCATCTAGCCTTGACCGTGATTAAACGTCAAGACGTTTAACGACATGGGATGGCGGGTTCTTGGAAGACTTCTTCCGGGCTAAACAGAAGAAGCACGTGGTACAACTCACACTCCTTTCCGCAAAAGGATGTTACTATAGTTACAAAACTAAACCAGTACTACTTACTGTATGGATCTAGTGGATTTTATGACACTATTACAAAGTTTCCAGTTTCTCAACCCAAATAAAATTGTTCACCATTTAATACAAAATATAATACAACTGTAGTACCTGATATAATACAACTGTGGTTTAACTGTACTATAGGATCTAGTACAACTATAATACAACTGTAGTTCAACTGTACTACAGGATCTAGTACAAATGTACTACAACTGTGGTCCAACTGTACTACAGTATCTAATACAACTATAATACAACTGTGGTCCAACTGTACTACAGGATCTAGTACAACTATAATACAACTGTAATTCAACTGTACTACAGGATCTAGTACAACTATAATACAACTGTGGTTCAATTGTACTACAGCATCTAGTACAACTATAATACAACTGTAGTTCAACTGTACTACAGGATATAGTACAACTGTACTACAACTGTGGTCCAACTGTACTACAGGATATAGTACAAATATAATACAACTGTGGTTCAACTTTACTACAGGATCTAATACAACTATAATACAACTGTAGTTCAACTGTACTACAGGATCTAGTACAACTATAATACAACTGTAGTACCTGATATAATACAACTGTGGTTTAACTGTACTATAGGATCTAGTACAACTATAATACAACTGTAGTTCAACTGTACTACACGATCTAGTACAAATGTACTACAACTGTGGTCCAACTGTACTACAGTATCTAATACAACTATAATACAACTGTGGTTCGACTGTACTACAGGATCTAGTACAACTATAATACAACTGTAGTTCAACTGTACTACTGGATATAGTACAAGTTAGTATAGAATATAGCACCACTGTGCTACAGGATATAGTACAAGTTAGTACAGAATATAGCACCACTGTACTACAGGATATAGCACAACTGTACCACAGGATATAGTACAAGTTAGTATAGAATATAGCACCACTGTGCTACAGAATATAGTACAAGTTAGTACAGAATATAGCACCACTGTACTACAGGATATAGCACAACTGTAGTACAAGATATAACACCACTGTACTACAGAATATAGTAAAAGTTAGTACAGAATATAGCACCACTGTAGTACAGGATATAGTACAAGTTAGTACAGAATATAGCACCACTTTGCTACAGGATATAGTATAAGTTAGTACAGAATACAGCACCTCTGTGCTACAGGATATAGTACAAGTTAGTACAGAATATAGCACCACTGTGCTACAGGATATAGTACAACTGTAGTACGGAATATAGCACCACTGTACTACAGGATATAGTACAAGTTAGTACAGAATATAGCACCACTGTACGTACCAGGATATAGTACAACTATAGTACTGGAATATAGCACAACCGTAGTAC
>NW_013665851.1:784456-789463 GCF_000517525.1 Limulus polyphemus | reverse complement strand
TAGTACAGATATAGTACAAGTTAGTACTAGAATATAGCACCACTGTACTACAGGATATAGTACAACTGTAGTACGGAATATAGCACCACTGTACTACAGGATATAGTACAAGTTAGTACATAATATAGCACCACTACGTTACAGGATATAGTACAACTGTAGTACGGAATATAGCACCACTGTACTACAGGATATAGTACAAGTTAGTACAGAATATAGCACCACTGTACTACAGGATACAGCACAACTGTAGTATGGAATATAGCACAACCGTAGTACGGAATATAGTACAACTGTAGTACGGAATATAGCACCATTGTAATACAGGATATAGTACGACTGTAGTACAGAATATAGCACAACTGTAGTACCAGATATAGCATCATTATGCTACTGGATATAGTACAACTTTAATACAGATATAGCACCACTGTGCTACAGAATATAGTACAACTGTAGTACGGAATATAGCACAACTGTGCTACTGGATATAGTACAACTTTAATACAGATATAGCACCACTGTGCTACTGAATATAGTATAACTTTAATACTATGATTTCTTCCTTAACCTTTAGAGAAGTTTACTACATGCAGAAGTAGGGGTTTTTTATAACTCTTTGTTTCGAAATTATTACTAGGTTGAAAATTATTTTAATCCAATGCTATAAAACCACATTAACTTCTAATTATTCATTAATAAACCGTGTTTTTTTGTATATTCTATCTTTCTGTTTACCAGTATAAATACCCGACGTTTTTTAAACGCCTTCTTCCCAAAGTCTAAATAATCTAAAATAAAGTTAGGATCACTCTTGCTTTCAATATCATTGACTTAACATTCAAGTAGTATTTAAATTTACAGTAATAGACATAATTATAGAAACACACAATCGATACACGTACAAGAGTCACAAAAGAATGAATAACGGAAGCTAGTACAAAAGATTATCACAGCAAATAGAAAGAATAAGTGGTTTAAAATGTAAACTATAAGTGAATAAATTATACAATACGTTACGTGCTTTACACAGAGCGTTATTTCTTGTTTCTAAGCTGCCACACATTGTATCAGTGTACGATAGTAGACCACTGTTTTCATTGTCTTGTATCATTTCCCGCAATTCGACAAAGTTGTTTTGTCTCCTTTTAACAATCTCAGTTTTTACATAAGCTCATAAAACTAGAATAATGTTCATATCGAGATTTTGTGCTAGTTGTGGATGTCCCATTAGCTTCTTTACTGTCAAAATATCATTCACCACATTTAATGTATTCCTGGGATCATGGTCTTGCTAGAATAAGAATCCCTGCCCGAGGAATCGAGTTCCTGAGGTAACGGGTGTACTTTTCAGCAGTCAGGGTGCCATCAATTTTGTATAGATCACCGAAACGGTTAGCCGAGATGCAGCTCACAAACTTGTACTGATCTCTTCATCATTCATCATTGTAGATGCTGTTCTCCTCTCCACCATCGAGTAATAAATCGTTGATTGTTGCCGAACACTTTGAATTTGGTTTCATCTGTAAAAAGCGCATGTCTACAGCTTTGCTCATTCCACACACTCATGCCTATTTCAACCCTTAAGTTTGGTTACCTCTTCTCAGCAGTGATTTTGGACCACATTCGCGCCTAAATTGATTCGGTCGTCGTCTCTCTTGTAAATAACGTACCCTGAGAAACTTAACATCTTTTATTAACAGAGCCAATTTCACATATCTTTTTGTTTTTAATCTTGGAAACTTTCTACAAAGTTTTATGGAGTATCATTAACCAGACAAAATTTGGATTTATACAAGCTTGTCATGCGATATTCCAGTCCTGGGGGCCATGATGAATTCACATTACTACTACTGAGCATGTTATTATGCCTGTACTTTTATTTGGTTTAGTAGTTTCTGATTGGCTGGATTACAAGCAATCGAGTTTTAATTATGAACATGTAGTTGTAGTCTGGAGCAGTTCATTTTTACATGATAAAGAGGTGTCATTCTGATAGTGTTTGTTTTTTGTACTTTTGTTTTCCCTCACAGTTTCCATTATTATTTCCAATATTGTATATATATGTCTGAGTGATTCTTTATTCAAACACGTCTAATATTTAACTGTGTATTTATTTCTACTACCTTCTCCCTGGTGGCTCAGCTATAAGCTTGATGGCTTATAACGCAAAAAACTGGAGCTTGATTCCTACGGTAACTTAGCACAGATAGCGCATTGTGTATCTTTGTGCTTAACAAAAATCATCTGCGGCCATGCCCGATGTAATTGTTTAACCTAAATAAGTATGCCACTTACTTCATTTATTTCTACAAAAAAAAATATAAGTTTAATAGATTATGTTTCATTAATTGTTAAAATATTGTAATTGATGTATTTACAATGGTATGTTTTTCGGTGATGAATTAGAATTCAACTTTGGTTTCAGTCATTTGATGACTAGAGTCTCTTTGAGTCTTATATTGGTAGTAAATATCACATCAAAGTTGTTGTTATTACCCGTTTCGTTACGTTATTTGTCTAACTTTATGTCTGTTTGTTATTAAGCTCAAAGCCACACAATGGGTTATCTGTGCTATGCCCAATACGAGTATCGATGTAAGCCTTCAGTCTAGACTTGCCGCTGAGCCACTAAAGTGGGATATGGGAGGTCTGGCTTTGTGTAGACGTTTGAAGAATTACCAGCATTATGAATCAGGTGCTCCAAACGATGGGTAGTTTATCTCACAAAATCTCGTCCACACCGAGAACAAACATATCAATAAACAACGTAGGAGAGGTGAAGATTAACAATTCTGTCCTACATCTTGAAAAAAGTTTCAATTCTCATTACTTGTTTTTACATCCAAACACACACTGAAATGTGTGTGGCTAGTTTGATTTCAAGATATCTCAAATTTTATTCCACAAACAAAACTGTCTTTAACCCTAAGTCGAAATGATATCGTAATTTGCTTTAGAGGGATGGGGGGGGGGGTTACACACCATATCATAATTCACTTTAGAGGGGTGTGTGGGAGGTGTGCACACCATTTAAAAACTGTTTTAAAATGTTGTCAGGCTATAATAGACGAAAACCACTTTTAATAGCACTGTTTTTTCTCCGTCCACCGGTGGGACAGCGATAAGTTTACGGACATACAACGCTAGAATTCACGGTTCGATTTCCCGCAGTGAACACAGCAGATAGCCCAATGTGGGTTTGCTCTAAGACAAACAATTTTTTTCTGCCAAAAAAAGATGGCCGAAGGCAGCCTGGAACGGTCACCTGTTTTAACCAGTCGTACCACTATATAGTAGTGTGTTATCTGTCAGTCAGTTACTAGACACTAAAATGACGTCATATAAGCGACGTTTAACATTGTAATTTGTACTGTCGTCATGTCAGTAAAACGTGCGCATGCCATGAATCACGAGAAGAATTATGTACACTGTAGTTCACTACACAGCATGACATATGAACATCAAAAGCAAGAAATAAAAATATTTGCTGCTCTTAATTTTCGTTTTATTTACTCTTGAAACAGAACACTTTCGGGGACCATGCAGAAGTACATCTAGTATATATCTATATTCGAAACCAGTGGCCTGATGGAACAACTGAAGTTTTGGTAAACCATATGAAATACCAAAGTGAAAACTTACCTGTGTGATATCTTTGTTTACTTTATCACTGATTACGTTATCTTGCATTAATTTTAACAAATATCTTTTCAGTTCACTTTCTTTATTTTGTATGGAATCGAAAACAGTTTTTTAAATTAGTTTTATCCGATATTACTGTGAATGCATTATTTACACGGTCTTCTCTATTCAAAATAACTGCGTTATTTCCATTATCTAGTTTTATAACTTTATTTTTTGAATTAAATGATTAACCACTTACATTTTTTTCTTTAGTTATATTTAAATTTCTTTTATACGAGTGGAAATAAGTTAAGACCACCCCTTGCATCTCTTATACAAATTTATATCAAAAATTTCCATTTTTTTCCCATAAACACAAAATGATTATAATAATAAAAATTTTCTGGTGATATTGAAAATTTTAATCCTTTAGATAAACCTTTATTTCCTGTTTCCGTAATTTGTATTAAAATAAAACACACATATAGTTTTTTTTGTCATTAATAAATGTTCTAATTGTGCACTCTCCTATCTCAGAGCATGTACACCCTCTCAGCCTTGGGAGCGTTAAAATGTGTGATCAATCCCATTATTCGATCAGAGTAACTGGAGAGTTAGCGGAGGGTCGTGCTGACTAACTGCCTTCCCCCCTAACCTATCACTTGTAAATTTGTGACGGTTATTGCAGATAGCCCTCGAGTAGCTTTGCGCGAAATTCAACAACCAAACAAACAAACAGTACCTTCTGTTCTATATAAATATTTAATTTCTTTAAATGATTCAATTTGTCTTAGTTCCTTATCACCTTTTTGTTTCTATACAAGTTTTACAGCGTGCTAAAAATATCCACGATATTGAAGTTTGTAATTCTCTTCTACGCCAGCCCAACACGGCCAGGTGGTTAGAGCGCTCGACTCGCAATCTGCTCGTCCTTTCAGCTGTGGTGGTGTTATGATGTGACGGTCAATCCCACTATTCGTTGGTAAAAGATTAGCTCAAGAGTTGGCGGTGGGTGGTGATGACTAGCTGCCTTCCCTCTAGTCTTTCACTGCTAAATTAGGGACGGCTAGCGCAGATAGCCCTCGTGTAGCTTTGTGCGAAATTCAAAACAAACTCTTCTAAGCGAACTAAAAGTTTTCTCCAAATTTTCATTGTATACTTGTATACTCTACATCATTACTCAAAACCTTCTGCATCACCTTATAGAAAAATTTACAATACTTTAATTTGTCTATAAATGTTAAATAACAGAAAATAAAGTGCTATGTAATTAAATATCTTCTATTTTACCGGACAAAGTGCTATGTAATTAAACATCTTCTATTTTACCGGACAAAGTGCTATGTAATTAAACATCTTCTATTTTACCGGACAAAGTGC